>NC_135387.1:25743351-25898351 GCF_051989625.1 Stigmatopora argus
GACAAAGCCTATATCCGATTATTATTATTATTATGATTATTATTATGGCTAATATGTATACAAAAGCTGAATTTAAAAACTGACTTTTGCAAAGGCATTGGTGTTTTTCGGTCATGTAAATGAGACATTTTTGAATTGAGTTGAATGCTTTTATTCATTTATTAATTTATTAAATGTATTTATTACATTTATTTATTAAATGTATTTATTACATTTATTTATTAAATGTATTTATTACATTTATTTATTAAATGTATTTATTACATTTATTTATTAAATGTATTTATTACATTTATTTATTAAATGTATTTATTACATTTATTTATTAAATGTATTTATTACATTTATTTATTAAATGTATTTATTACATTTCTTTATTTATTGTCATTATAAAAGTATAATGAGATTTAAAGCTTCACCACAAAGTGCACAGAAAACAACAACAACAAACAAAGACAAATAATCCACCAATAGATAATAAGAATAACTAATACATAATCAATAAATAATAAATAAGTAGTCAACATAATAAGTAGCCAACAACATAAATAAGTAGGGAAGCGCACAAATAACAACAACAAATGAACAGATAAATAATCAATCAATAATAATAATAATGTGACTCCATTTGAATCTAAAATGGACTTTTTGCAAAGGCAATGGTGTTTTTCAGTTGTGAAAATTTGACATTTTTTAATGGAGTTGAACGCTTTTATTTATTCATTCATTCATTAGTTAATTTAGTTGTATTTATTTATTAAATGTATTTATTCCATTTACTTATTTATTACAATCATTTATGTATTTATTGTCATTATAAAAGTATATAATGAGATTTAAAGCTTCACCACAAGGTGCACAGAAAACAACATCAAACAAACAGACAAATAAGCCATCAATAGATAATAAGAATAACTAATAAATAATCAATAAAAATAAATAAGTAGTCAACAACATAAATAAGTAGGGAAGCACACAAATAATAACAACAAATGAACAGATATATAATCAATCAATAAATAATAATGTGACTCAATTTGAATCTTTTTTTGGGGGTCATGCAAATGTATTCATTTATTTTTATTTACATCTTTATTTATTTATTGTCATTGTGCAAGTATAATGAGATTTAAAGCTTCACCACCAAGTGCACAAATAACAACAAGAAAGCAATAGATAAATAATCCATGAAAAATAATAATGTGACTCAATCTGAATCTAAAAATGGACTTTTGAAAAGGTAATTGTGCCTTTTGGGTCAGCCATTAGGAATGGCACTCCGTATCAAGCAGTGCAGTTCTAACAGCAGTGAAAATTGAACAAGGACAAGAATAAACATATTGTTGAATTGATACCTGGCAGAGAAAATCAAAGCTCACCATAACCTTGCAAAGAAAGATGGAGCTCCTTTGTGTCAAATCGTTCCAATGTTAAGACGACCTTTTCCTTTTCTGTCAACTCGGCATTTAAATGCAGGCATAGAAAAGTTTCTAAAGCAGGGAATGTTGAGAAATATTTGAATTTAAAAAATGATGTTCATGTGTTTTTTTCAAGCCAATTTTCATCCTTTGACTCTCAGTGTTTTTGCACGAATGACATAGGTGTTTATAGTTTAGCCGATAAACGAATAACTATTCTTCCAAACGTCAGTATGACCATTTCTGACCAGAAAAAAACAAAATCAATGCAATTGATTACACTATATAGTACTTTGAGGACGTTTCAGACTTCATCGCAATCCATTTAAGCATCCTTTGCATCTTCAACACCCCCCACTTTGCAGCCATTTCCCGGCAATAAATCACAATATGTTTACTACCCCGGAGGTCCACTTTACAACACTTCTGTCTCCAATTGCCGATCTATTTATACCAAACAATGCCAAAAAGGTGGATATCTTTGATTTGAGATTCTTAGTGTGTCGGCCACATTCATACGCTCACTCAACAGGAGGAGTCATGCCATAAACCAATGTTCCCTCTAATTTTTAGTTTGTCTGGGCAGAAAGACAACCTCCCTGAGCACACTGAGTACCGACCGGTGTGAGCAACATCATCATTGCTCACTATGGGCACACCAGTATCACACCTGCCATAAGCAGGTGTATGTCTACTACACATAGACGATTTAGTAATAATAAAATGTAATGATTAATATCTATGAATGGGCGGCCCGGCGGATGAAGAGTGGTTCGCGCGTCGGCCTCACAGCTAAAAAAAATAAATAAAAAAATTGGGATTTTATTTTGTGCGCTCCATATGATTTGCTGTGCGCAGAGAAGACGAGAGTAGTGCGCAATTGCGCACGCGCGCAGCTTAGAGGGAACATTGCATACAACCTATGACAAAATGCTACATGAACTCCTCTTTTTCCAGCATTTGGGAAATTTCAGTAAACTGCGAGAACTGATGCTGGCCTCTCTGACAGCAAAATAAGGGTTATTCGTCAAATCAAATCAAAATTATATGTGGAAAATCGGCCGAAAATTCCAAATGATCACTGCAATACATTTTTGTAACTCGATATTATGTCCTTTTCCTTCCACTAACCCTTTTAATATAATCACATCATAGCTCATTGATGACTCCAATAATTTAACTGATGAAAAAAAGGGCAAAAATTGGAAAATCTTTTACCACTGTGGTCAACTGTGCCAGAATTAGTAGATAATGTGCTACCCGCCCACAAACATCAGGCCTGAAAAGTTCAATCAAACGATAAGCATTAAAAATGGATTAATTAAAAACCAGAAAATTAAAAAATTAATCAACATTTTTTTTATCATTGATTTAACAGGACAGGGCGGCCCGGCGGCTGAGTGGTCACTGCGTCAGCCTCACAGTGGTATGCACTGGTTTTGCGACGGTACGTTCGATAGTGCACCTGACAACCATCAACTCTATACCAGTGCATATGAATCGAGATTAGTGTCAGTTGCCATTCAAACGATATCTTCCTCTTTGAATAAAACAAATCTCTCCCCTCTTAACGAAACCCTAAATTCATTTGTTATTATAACAGGCGACAAAGTGTCGCGCGACGAAATGTCCGGTCGACGAATTGCCCGTCGACGAAATGTCCGTCGACGAAATGTCCGTCGACGAAATGTCCGTCGACGAAATGTCCATTCATGGAAGATCTGGGTTCAAAACCAGGTCGGTCCACCTGCGTGGAGTTTGGTACTTGGACGTTTCGTCGAAAGACGTTTGGTCCCCGGACGTTTGGTCCCCGGACGTTTGGTCCCCGGACGTTTGGTCCCCGGACGTTTGGTCCCCGGACGTTTGGTCGACCGGACGTTTGGTCGACCGGACATTTGGTCGAAAGACATTTGGTCCCCGGACGTTTGGTGGAACGGACGTTTGGTAGAATGGACGTTTGGTAGAACGTACGTTTGGTAGAACGGACGTTTGGTAGAACGGACGTTTGGTCGCCGGGTTGTTACTGTTGAAACCAGCTCTCAAAATTATAATCATGAGAGAAAGAGATATAATAATACCTAAATATCTAATATCAAAATATCAACAGTAAACTCTCTGTCATAATTTGACAGCGAGCGAACCCGGCGACCAAACGTCCGTTCTACCAAACGTCCATTCGACCAAACGTCCGGTCGACCAAACGTCCGGTCGACCAAACGTCCGGTCGACCAAACGTCCGGTCGACCAAACGTCCGGTCGACCAAACGTCCGGTCGACCAAATGTCCGGGGACCAAACGTCTTTCGACCAAACGTCCGTTCACGGTGGAGTTTGCATGTTCTCCCCGGGCCTGCGTGGGTTTTCTCTGGGTACTCCGGTTTCCTCCCACATTCCAAAGACATCCATGGTAGGCTGATTGGACACTCTAAATTGCCCCTAGTTATCAGTGCGAACGTGAATGGTTGTTTGCCTCCTTGTGCCCTGCGATTGGCTGGCCACCAATTCAGGGTGTCTCCCGCCTCTGGCCCAAAGTCAGCTGGGATGAGCTCCAGCACCCCCGCGATCCTAGTGAGGATAAAGCGGTTCCGAAAATGAGATGAGAGATGAGATGATTTAACAACAACTAGAGACATTTTTCTAACCTGTAACTGGCCAAATATTCCTATTTCAGCCTCCCAACCGTTAAAATTCTATTTATATTTCTTGTACTTCCCCCATGAACCCAGACGGGCTTGGTCTTGGTCATTAATCAAAAGAAAGCATTTTTCATCGTTTATTTATGGATTTGCAATTTAAACCAACATCTGCTTTTACTTTACAAGACAATGACTAAAATGTTGGCTCATTTCATGACATTGCAAAGCAATTCGGTAACAGCCATCCATTTTCAACTTTTCTTATCCGTGTCGCGGTCGCGGGGTGCCGGAGCCTATCCCATCTGACTACCCTCTAAACACACACCGAGTATCGGCTCTCGGTTGAATGAAGGTGAATAAAAGAGTTTTCTTTAGACTAGATGAAGAATTACTATATTTTCTCGCATATACGTCGCTCAAAAAAGGATGACTGAATCAAGGGTACGGCTTATTTGGGCACGAATCACAATTGAGGTGCTCGAAACTGCATTGTGACAAAGACGAAACGCCATTAGGCAAGACAATGCGGCCGAAACGGTCATTTATTTCAAAATAGAGAAAAAATAAACACATAAAACGCTAAAGAAAATGTATTTTGATGTCTTTAAATTAAATAAAAATAAAACATATCTTGCATAAAACGTGAAAAAACTCACTTATGCCTGCCTTTGCTCGCTCAGGGCGCCACCCTCTTACCTAGGGATGACAAACGAGACCGCTAGGGATACACTTCCTGGTTGTACTGGTCACATGACTTCCTTTTCCTTTTTGAATTTGTCTACGTGCAGGCAACACCCTTTAGGAATGTGCAATAATCGATTCATAAAGTATCTCCGAAATACCACATGCCATTATTTTTCTTAAGATTTTCCCTTCAAAGTAACACATTTGTTCTCCCTATTAAAACCATGAATATAATTGTAAATTTCAACGATTTTATGGCAATTTTAAAGGTGCGGCTTATAGGCGGACGCGGCTAATATGCGAGAAAATATGGTAATCAATCAGCCTATTATTATATGTTGTAGACATAGATAGTGGAAAAAGATTTTTAAAAAATTACGTAGACAAAAGAAATGATTTTGACCCCAAATTATGGGGAATTGGCTAATACTAGATGTACTCCCATGGTGCCACAGAGGTCGGCAATCATTAACGGAGATAAATGCATTCCTCCTTCATTTACCCAGCGCGAGTGATAAAAGGGAATTTTCCTTCAACCCAAAATCCCGCAAGATGAAATCCCCAGCGCTGACACACAAATCAAGCGGCAGCGAGAAAATGCCGAGTGACAGAATAGACCCAGGTGAAAACCAAAGGAGAGCCATTGTCCTAATGAATTCACGCATCACTCCGATCCAACGAGGGATGAAATCAGATTTGCATTTATAGACGTCTGGCGTCACTTGTGTCTGGATCTGCAAAGAAAAGCCCTCAACGCTCCGAGAATGTAGAATAGCAAAACAAATTCATTTAAACGGACATTATTTGACACAACAGATGTTAAATTGACTATTCACAAATCCCAGCATCGCACGGAATAAAAAATAAATGACTTTCCGATAGTTAGTTGGGGTGTTGGTTGGTTTTGTTATAGCTTTTTCTCTGTCTGCCTCTTGTGTCCCTCCAGGCTTCCCTACCCCTCGTAACCAGCTGCATGTACTTTGTGATCAACCTTTGTCTGTCTATTTAAACCCTGTGTGCTTGTTAGTCTTTGTCAGATCATACTGTTATCATGAGATCAGTCGTGTGACGTAATTGGACGAGTGGAATGAGTGCTCTCACAGAACTTTAATTACTTAAGGCAGGGTCGTTAGAAAATAGCAAAGACTTTGAATTAGATAACAAAATCAAACCTGACGGGAAGACATGGGGAAACGAGGAACATGACGTGGTAAACAAACCAGACGATCCGACAATGACCACCAAACAGATGGGATTTAAATAGACAGACAAGGGTTGATCACAAAGTACAGTCGTACCTCGACATACGATCTTAATCCGTTCCGGGACTGAGATCGTATGTCGAGCTTTTCGTAACTCGAGCGGACGTTTCCCATTGAAATGAACTAAAAACAAATTAATTCGTTCCAACCCTCTGAAAAAACACCAAAAACAGGATATTGGATTGGAAAAAATGTTTTATTTCTTCTAATTCGCCATCTATTAACAAAGTAACACATAACTAGCGGTTTAAAAGTAGTAAAATGTGTTTAATAGAAGTAAAATTAGACGCATTTCAAAGGGGGAAGAGAGAGAGAGAGCCGGACAGAGAGAGGGGTGGGGGCGTTAATTCATTCCAACCCTCTGAAAAAACACCAAAAACAGGATATTGGATTGGAAAAAAATGTTTTATTTCTTCTAATTCGCCATCTATTAACAAATTAACACATAACTAGTGGTTTAATAGTAATAAAATGTGTTTAATATAACTAAAATTGGGCGGTTTTGTGTGCACGAGTATACTTCATTACCCAGAAAGCCCTCTTTTGGCCCGCGCATGCGCTTTGTGCGTTTCCTGGTCGAAACTCGTCTGAATAAATCGTTCAGTGCTCTTAGATATCTGTTTAGACAAAAGAGATGCGGCAAAAAAGACAGTGCGCTACAATGATAAACAGCCTCTCATGTCATAGGCACCTGGCTTGGTCGCATCTCGAAATTTTGATCGTATCTAGGGTGAATTATTAGATCGGAATTTTTGTCCTACCACGATCATGTCGTACCATGAGCTGATCGTAGGTCGAGGTACCACTGTAATCGCAGTTGGTTACGAGAGGAAGGGAAGCCTGGAGGGTCACAAGAGGCGAAAAGCACACCGACAGGACACACAGGGAAAAAGGTATAAGAAAACTAACCAACACCCTAACTAATCTTAACACAACCTGGCAAAATGCAGGGATAAAAATATTCGCAGCCTAGCGTTTGTGTTCAAGAAGATCCGAAGAGATTGGCGGCAGCATCGATTAGTCTAGAGTCGCTCTGAAGGCTCTGAAAACGGTATCCTTTAATTCGCTGGGAGATGCACTTCTTTTATCGTTCCTTCTTTGTCATCTGTCACTTGACAATTCCATTAAATGGTGTTTGACTTGATGAGATCAGCAGGATTTCCCACTCAATGACGGAAGCTTGGTCAGGAAAATCTCCTGAATCTTGTTTGAAACTCTTATCTTGGCTAATTTGAAAGCCAATTATGAATCAACTCCTAATCTTGCGGTAAACAAAATGTACCTGCGCGGGTGTCGAGTCCCGAATGCAAGGCACCACTTCACGAGAACACCGTTGAGTTGGAAAGGCGTGCACGGCAATTGCTCAAATCACAACAAAACAGTGAGATGCTCTTTAGCCGATGGCGTTTTGTCTTTTCTCTGTCTGGCCTCCGAGGGGGAACTCCCTTTCCTGCACATCGGCACTCGCTTAATGCGTTTCGCGGCAAGCAATTTTCACTCTCTTCATCATCTTGTCATCTTTAACCTGTTGGGATGCTCTCTCTCTCTCTCTTTCTTTCTCTCTCTTTCTCTCTCAATCTCTCCTCCCTTTCTAACCCTGCATTGACATCATAGTGCGTGCACTTGGTTTATTACGGAGGGATGGTCTTTTCTAGGAAGCAAGATCTTTTAAACACTCGCTCACATTTAATATGCCATGTGGCTTTTTCTAGCCATT
Organism: Stigmatopora argus; assembly: GCF_051989625.1. Taxonomy (NCBI): domain Eukaryota; kingdom Metazoa; phylum Chordata; class Actinopteri; order Syngnathiformes; family Syngnathidae; genus Stigmatopora; species Stigmatopora argus. The sequence continues at coordinate 25,751,068 of NC_135387.1, forward strand.
GATTCCAAATATAGAACACTAACATCACAATCAAATTAATTCAAGCTTGTCTTTTGCTGCTGTTTTATTATGTTGACTACTTATGTATTACTTATTTATTGATCATTTATTGATTATTATTTATTGATTAGTTATCTGTTTGTTTATTTGTTGTTGTTATTTGTTGACTGCTTATTATGTTGTTATTATGCTATTACTACTTATTTATGACTTTTTTATTGGTACTCGGACGTTTGGTCGCCGGACGTTTGGTCGCCGGACGTTTGGTCGCCCGGACATTTGGACGCCGGACATTTGGACGCCGGACGTTTAACAACATGACAGAGAGTTTACTGTTGAAACCAGCTCTCAAAATTATATTCGCCCGGGCGTTTGGTCGCAACCAAGATGGCGCCGTTCAAGTGGCAGCCGGTGGCAGTAGCTCCGTCGTCCACTCTTGCTCGTTTTGTGTTTTTGCTGCTTTTCTGTCTTAATGATTTGATTTGGTGATTCCTAATGATCTCATTTACTTTGATTTGCTTTGTACTTTGTGCTTTTGCTTTGTTGTTCTGCAGCCTTTGCGTCTGTACTGTCTAACTTATAACTATGCCTTTTTCTGTATCTGCATTCTCACCTTCTTGCTATTGTCACAATGAAATTTCCCGAATACGGGATTTATAAAGTTATCCAAGCCAATCCAATCCAAAAGAGAACTCTGGCTGGGCCAGTGCACATCATTAATGTTTTTTGTCTGCCGACCATTTCGTCACCACTTTATCTGCTCGTTTGCCGTTCCAGTGCTGAAATGTCCACTTGTGCCCGAGGCCAAGGATCTCTGCAGACTGTCTGATCGTGTTGAGAGTCTGGATGTAATTCTCACTTTTCACGGTGCCGTCTATTTTGATTACTTTTCCTGGTCTGTGGGCTGAGAAAAAAACCCAGCCCAAAAGCATGTGGTTCGCACACTCGGTGGGGATGTTGCTTTCCAAGTTGGAGTCTTCCCATATTTTACAGCAAATAATATCATTGTAGACAAAACATTTTCATTTTCTCTCCTCTGACAGTGGATATAAATCGTGTGCGGTCGATTGGTCGCCGGTCTTTTGGTCGCCGGTCTTTTGGTCGCCGTCTTTTGGTCACCGGTCTTTTGGTCGCGGTCTTTTGGTCGCGGTCTTTTGGTCGCGGTCTTTTGGTCGCCCCGACCGCGACAATGGGCGACCAAAAGACCGGCGATCAAAAGACCGGCGATCAAAAGACCGGCGATCAAAAGACCGACGACCAAAAGACCGGTGACCAAAAGACCGTTTGTTGGCTTTTATTTATGCGTAGACCGTGTTGTTTTACCTTGTTTTGTCGCCGGTCTTTTGGTCGCCAGTCTTTTGGTCGTCGGTCTTTTGGTCGTCGGTCTTTTGGTCGTCGGTCTTTTGGTCGTCGGTCTTTTGGTCGTCGGTCTTTTGGTCGTCGGTCTTTTGGTCGTCGGTTTTTTGGTCGTCGGTCTTTTGGTCGCGGTCTTTTGGTCGCCCGGACTGCGACAACGGGCGACCAAAAGACCGGCGACCAAAAGACTGACGACCAAAAGACCGGCGACAAAACAAGGTAAAACAACGGGGTCTACGCATCAATAAAAGCCAACAATGGCCATGAGCAGTTTCACTGACCCGACGTGTGAGTGTATAAGAGTTTGTATGTACATGCGTTGTCCCTTTAAGAAGCTACGTCCGTCAGGGTCTTAACAACTTCTCCAACAAAAAACAATAAAAGTCCGGGAAATGTGGAGCTTTTCTTTTGCCTAATAATTACTAGGGCATTAAGTATGACTAAATAGTAATTCGCAGTTTGTATTTAGGGAATTTGAGCAACGATTTAAATGGTAATTATCACTTACCTTCCGGGCGACCAAATGACCGGCGACCAATCGACCGTGTACCGAATAAACATGGCCTATTTTATAAGGGTACACTAAAAATTCTCAATTTCCCCCCCAAATTTTGCGCCTTCTAACCCAGTGCGCCTTATTAACAGTAAGTTGCCAACCTACAGCAAGCGCAATCGGTAAGCACAAACACAATTTAGCGCCTGCTTTCTGAGAAGGTTGTAAATCAGGCCTTTAGTGCATACCCCACGATCTCACGAAAGGAGCTTCTCACTCATTAAGCATAATAGACACCACGCTGGGCCGTGCCGAGCTGTTCAGTAAGACGCGGCAGACATCTCGACCTTTTAACCAATCCGAGCGTCGACGAGAAGACACGTTGAATTTAGCAGCGGGGGAGATTCTCAGAGAAAAGGCGACGCATTTGGGTTTTATGGAGAAAAATAATAGCAGCCGGATTGCTTATTACTCCGAGGGTGGTCTGAATTAGCGTTGGAGGTAAATCAGCGTTCAATTTTAATATCACTATTACAGGGAGCAAAATTATTTTTCGACATAATCAACAATCGTACTCGGCGGTTTCACGTCGTAAAATTGTAAACAGTAGGAAACGAAAGCATGCATGCGAATGTGTCCTTGAGGACCAACAAACAGTGTGTTGAAAGAAGTAGTTTGACAAATAATGTGTACAAATAGCAAAACGCAGCTGGACTACATTAGCCTCGATAGCATGCAAAAAAAAACAGGATTAAGAATCGCGTACCTGCTCAAAAGTGATCAACACCTCAAAGAGATGAATTTGATATTGAGGAATTACAGAAAAAATAAATCAAACTTTTCCCAATTCTAAGTTAGATTGCAATTTGCAATATTGTTTTTCAGTTTTGCATACTTTGAGTACAATGGTTGATCCCGATGGCCACCGCTGCTGACCTAGCTGACAATACCTTTCAGCTATTTCCATGAAAGTCTGGCAGATGAGGAAAAAGTCCGTCTAGTTCTAAGCAAGCAGCCGAGTCTGATTTTCATCACGACACCCTTGCAGAGGCTGCGTCAAGCTGTCAACTTCCATTGTGCCAAAAGCAAGTTCCAATGTGCCACCCGCTCAATACAACACTCTAACCCTGCAATTCTCAATGGTTTTACACCATTGCCATCACCAATACACTTTGCTCTTCAAGTCCAATTAATTTCCAAGGCCAGTAAATATGAAACAAGTATTCATTAAAAAAAAAGGCTTCATTCCACAATCAAATTGCATACCTGTCAACCTCGGCCAATTACTCCCCTTATTAATGATTGCAATTCCCCTTATTAAGCGATAAAAATAAAATGTACAAATGCAACACGGCACATATTTACTCACTTAAAAGTCTAACATTTTCTCCAAAGTGCCCAATCAGTATACAGTAAATTCAAGATTCTGTAGATGTCGCTGTATGACGCTGACAGCTTGACTGTCTGGGTACATTGCTTGCTGACGCGCTATATTTATATATAGTCAAAAGGCGGACGTAACCAATGTTCCCTCTAAGCTGCGCGCGTGCGCAATTGCGCACTACTCTCGTCTTCTCCGCGCACAGCAAATCATATGGAGCGCACAAAATAAAATCCACTCATCCGCTGGGATGCCCATTCATAGATATTAATCATTACATTTTATTATTACTAAATCATTTATGTGTAGTAGACATGCACCTGCTTATGGCAGGTGTGATATTGGTGTGTGCCCATAGCGAGCAATGATGATGTTGCTCACACCGGTACTCAGTGTGCTCAGGGAGGTTGTCTTTCTGCCCAGACAAACAAAAAATTACAGGGAACATTGGACGTGACTAATGCGCATGCACACATCATGTTTAAAGCATGACAATATTAGCAGTCGTCTGGTACCAGTGACCGAGACGATCCGGATTAGAGCCGAAATGGGTAAAACGAGATCGGTTTTACAAAAAAACAGACTTAAAAAAATCTTGTACAAAAGTTTTTATTCGACATACAGAATTTGAATTTTTAAAAAAAAATAAAATATGGAAAACATTTACAGGTATGAAATTGGTTCAAAAGTTAAGTCGGTGTAGCAAAAATCGATCAAAAACATTGATCAACATCTATCTATATCTTTTAGAGCCGAAATGGATAAAACGAGATCGGTTTTACAAAAAAACGGACTTAAAAAAATCTTGTACAAAAGTTCTTATTCGACATACAGAATTTGTTTTTGTTTTTAAATAAAATATGGAAAAAATGTGACAGGTATGAAATTGGTTCAAAAGTTAAGTCGGTGTAGCAAAAATCGATCAAAAACATTGATCAACATCTATCTATATCTTTTAGAGCCGAAATGGATAAAACGAGATCGGTTTTACAAAAAAACGGACTTAAAAAAATCTTGTACAAAAGTTCTTATTCGACATACAGAATTTGTTTTTGTTTTTAAATAAAATATGGAAAAAATGTGACAGGTATGAAATTGGTTCAAAAGTTAAGTCGGTGTAACAAAAATCGATCAAAAACATTGATCAACATCTATCTCTATCTTTTAGATATGGCGCTTTGATCAAAAGAATAGTTTTTATTCAAATTTCTGAAAAGTTTTGGCATCCAGTCGTCAAAAATATTTTTTTTTAAATCGCTTGGATTTTTGTATTTATCAAAAGAAGGCTTTTGAATAAAATTAAATCTCGCCAGACTTTGTTAAATTAGCAAATATTGTCCAAACATTCAAAATGGTATCACATAAAAATGGTCATTTAAAACACTATGGCCTACTATTAAATATAAATATCGGTTTTGTATGCGTGTGTGTTTGTGGGGATGTAAATGGCAAAAAAATTAAAACAGATCCGGTATCTGAATTGCTTCCGTGGATCTCCTGATTCAGGTATGAAGACGAAACGGAGTGCTAAAAAGGATCACTGCATCCTTATCTGACAGAAATTAATTTCAACCAAAAGCCCTCGCGATCAGATTATCAGTTAATACAAGAATAACATCAATATATATTAGTCCACATCAATGTTTGCTTAATTTGTAGCTTCAGCCATCCCTGTTTTGTCATTCAAAACAACCAAAGATTGATTGACAAACGTCCTAACCTCAATTTGCATCAACATGGATTCAACATTTGACTTAGCGGGCGGGACAGGGTCAGAAGCACAAAAAGCATAGCTCATATGTGCTTTGCATCTTAAATAAAAGACACTCTGAGAATTGCCGGAGCGGGGATTCCAGTGAATGTCAATATTTAATCATCTTGCCTGCAAAAATTCCACCTGACAGCACACAGAGAGATGATGAAAAAGTCTCAGACAAGATTCAGAGGACACTCCTTCCAAATCAACAAGCTAGCTTACATCAAAGTGCTCGAAAGCTACGAGGAAGCCTTTTTCGCTTTTTAGATCAAAATCTCTTCTGACGGTGATATTTACAGACTAGTCCTAAAGATTATGAGATGAATCCAAAAGAGTCCTCCCTTCCTTTACCGTGCGGCAGCCGCAAAAGACAACACGAGGACGCACAAGTGTTTGATTTGCTATTTGTGAGCAGCTTTCCCAAATTCAAAAAAGCACTTTCACATTAATCTCAAAACAAATCTTCCTGAATCCTTACATTAATTAAAAAAAAAAACTCGTGCAGAAGCCCAAACGCTTTTACACAGCATGTTTCCCCCCCAAAAAACACCATAAATGAATTTTAATACCCACATAAAATGCAGACAAAGTGAACGAATATAAACCTGCACAGGATGTGGTTTACAGTGCAATCACTCCACCACCATGCCTCCTCACACACAAACATACACACCCACACACACACACAATTTCATGCACAAAAAACAAGCACGCATGAGCGTCCAACCTGTTGGGATGTGGTTGAGCGCCGACGTCTTGAGAACCTCCAACGACTGCTCCTTTCCCAGGATCCCCTCTGCGGGAGAGAGAGAACACTCCGCTTCAAATATGGTCCGCAACATTAGGATGTGCTCGCCTCACGACAACCCCGCTAATCAAAGACTCCGGTCAAATCGGGCGGGCTTTTAAGTGAGTCCCGGCCGCTACGAGGATTTCGCGAGCATCTGGCGTTGACATGGAGAATTTTGAGAGCTTCCCCCCCCCCTAAAAAAAACACACTTGGATGCGAGGGATGGCGAAGTGAAGAGCAGTCTGCAACGCCGTGAGATCAGCGTGAAAATGGGGGGCGGGAGGGTGGGGGGCGTGTTGGGGCTCGACTGATACTGCCTGTGCTCAGCATAGCAAACGTGGCTGGCAGCAGCAAAGAGGGAAGGGGGCGGGGGGGTGGCAGCGTAGAGGAAGGGGTTGCGTTGGAGGTAAAAATAGCTCACCCTTTTGTATATAACAGCACATGCGGAGCACGCACACACATGCAGACACAAAGACACACTGCTGTTGGTGTACTCTCCAGCATGTTTGCATGTGTGTGTATCTGTGTGTATCTGTGTGTGTGTGTGTAGGCTGTAATTATAGTGGCAACATGAAAAGGCTTTTGTAGCTGCCGAGCCCTGGGAAGAAATGGCTATAAAAAGCAGTGACAGAGAGCGATGGAGGAGAAGGCGGAGGTGTAGGGGAAGACTAGAGGTAAGGAGGCGAGAGGAGGGGAGGAATGGAGGCAAAACACTAAAGGGGTGCAAAATGGGGAGGGGGATTGGGACCGTACACAACAAGGTTTGACATAAATACACTGGAGTGTACTGTGTGCATATCGCGTTTATTTATTGGGATTTTTTTAGATGGAGTCACCTGATACACGTGAGTGAGTAGATGGGAGGCAAATAAAAAATGCAATTATTTTTCGCGTGGGAGATGAAACCCATGGAAACTCCCCTCGGATTGCTAAGAGAGAGGAAAACAGGCGAGCGTCTCGCTATTTCTGGAACTCTCTCTGGACCAGGGCTGGCACATACGCTTAATTAGCCGTGAAGCTTGAGGACGCATCCCGTACTGATTTGTGTTGTGCCGCCTCGCCGCGCCTCGGATGCGTCAATCCCTAAGACGACCTGAGTTGCCATAGGGTGTTTATTTGCGATCCATCTAAACAAGTTCCGTTCCGGCGGCCACGGGCGCATATTGGGTCACGATTGCGAAAACTGTAGCGCCCGCCGCCTTCCCGAAATATCCCAGTACGTCTACTCTGATCGCACGCAGGCGCGTGTGCGGTTGATTGGTCGCCGGTCTTTTGGTCGCCGTCTTTTGGTCGCCCCAACCGCGACAACGGCCGACCAAAAGACCGGCGACCAAAAGACCGGCGACCAAAAGACCGGCGACCAAAAGACCGGCGACCAAAAGACCGACGACCAAAAGACCGGCGACCAAAAGACAGACGACCAAAAGACGGCGACCAAAAGACCGGCGACCAATCAACCGCACACCAAACCAAAACAAGGTAAAACAACACTGTCTACGCATCAATAAAAGCCAACAATGGCCATGAGCAGTTTCACTGAGCCGACGTGTGAGTGTAGAAGAGTTTGTATGTACATGCGTTGTCCCTTTAAGAAGCTACGTCAGTCAGGGTCTTAACAAGTTCTCCAACAAAAAACAATAAAAGTCCGGGAAATTTGGAGCTTTTCTTTAGCCTAATAATTACTAGGGCATTAAGAATGACTAAATAGTAATTCGCAGTTTGTATTTAGGGAATTTGAGCAACGATTTAAATGGTAATTATCACTTACCTTCCGGGCGACCAAAAGACCGGCGACCAATCGACCGTGTACCCGCATGCGAGCCTCGTTTGCAATCTAAATGTCTACGTGACACCTGCGGCTCGGCGAGTAATTCTAAGCCGTTTTTTGCAAAAACGACACGGAGCGGCTTAACGTAGGGTAATGAAGGAAAATCTCGTGGCCCGGGGAAGCTTGAGCAAACAGGTGTATCATTTTGCGGCAAGCTATACAAAACGGGGACTTTTGGACCGAGGTGCACGCTCGACGCCTGAAATGTGGAGCGCAGGTGTGCGAGACATCCGAATGGGCTGTCTGCAACAGGGTAAAATCATCTCGAAAATAACCTTGTTATGCAGCACTGGCTTTCTCCTCAACCTCCACTCGCATCCCCGATGGGAGAGCATACAAAGAGACAGAGGGCTATAAATAGCCTCGGCTCGCCTCGGGCATGCAGTCAGTCAACTCAAGCGAATGCAGATCATGCTCGTCAAGGGGCGAGCGTGTGATGGACGGCGCCGTAAACCGAGGTTGCGGCGGGAGATGGTCGCTCGGTCACTTTGTCTGCCGCATTGCTGAATGTCGCTCTGTCCCGCCTGGCGTGGCGTGGCGTTGCCATTGGATGGACTGCGCCGCCACGCTGGCAGGCTCTACGCCAAGGGTGTCAGACTCGGGTTGGTTCGCGGGCCGCTTTAACGTCAACTCGATTTCATGTGGGCCGGACCATTTTAGATATAATATTTAGATTTTTTTATAAATGGATTAAAAGAACTGGATTAAAAGCCCTGAATATTCATTTTTTATAGATCTAAAACAATATTTATTTTAGCTTTTTTTTTATATATATTTTTAGATTTTACAAAATGATTTTTGAACTAAAAACACCAAAAAAAATGATTAAAAAATTACAATTATTGATTTAAAAGGGGGAAAATCAGGAAATTTAATATACATCTATACTCTTCATTTTAATTTGATCCTAAAACAGAAAGTCGACACTCATGATTTACTTTCCCGGGCCACACAAAATGATGCGGCGGGCCACATTTGGCCCCCGGGCCGCAACTTTGGGCCATACCAGTTTAGATATAATATTTAGATATTTTTTAAATAAATGGATTAAAAGAACTGGATTAAAACCCCTGAATATTATTTTTTTATAGATCTAAAACAATGTTTGTTTGAGCTTTTTTATATATATTTTTAGATTTTACTAAATGATTTTTGAACTAAAAACACAGAAAAAAAAAGATTAAAAAATTACAATTCTTGATTTAAAAGGGGAAAAATCAGGAAATGTAATATACATCTATACTCTTCATTTTAATTTGACCCTAAAACAGAAAGTCGGCACTCATGATTTACTTTCCCGGGCCGCACAAAATGATGCGGCGGGCCAGATTTGGCCCCCGGGCCGCCACTTTGACACAACATGTGCTCTACGGGTTGACTGGACTGCGAGCAAGGTGAAACTGACAGCGACAATGCAAGTCATGAAGCACGCCGCTCCTTGAGGAGAATTTCCCCGCGGGTCACGCAAGTGCTTTCTGATGGCATTGCCCGACGTCATAGCGACGGGTGGCAACAACGAGGGTGAACTTTACGCTGGTGGGGAAAAAACGACACCATCTATTGTGATTTTCAGAGACGGGTGAAGGGGCACAGAAAAGATATCGTTTATCAAGGGTGTCAAGCTTTGCTTTTTCACACTGTTGGCTACCAGCCACGACAACATGCCTATTTACGACAATGCCCTTAGCATCTGGGTTCTTAACCAATAAAAACATCCCTTGCTAGTGAAGCCTCTCTTCTCCGGGGGACATGAAAAGCATCAAGACGGACAGGTAAGATGGAATGTAACGGAACTTTTCGCAGATATCTTGAACTTGAAAGCCAATCATAGCTAGGGGCAATTTAGAGTGTCCAAAACAGCCTAGAAACCAGAGTACCCAGAGAAAACCCACGCAATCCCGGGGAGAACTCCACACAGTGAGCACCGACCTGCGACCCCAGAACCGTGATGTCGATGCCCTAACCCAGGGGTGTCAGACTCGGGTTGGTTCGCGGGCCGATTTAACGTCAATTTGATTTCACGTGGGCCGGACCATTTTAGATATAATATTTAGATTTTTTTTTATAAATGGATTAAAAGAACTTGATTAAAATCCCTGAATATTCTGTTTTTATAGATCTAAAACAATGTTTATTTCAGCTTTTTTTAATATATTTTTAGATTTTACAAAATGATTTTTGAAATAAAAACACGGAAAAATGGATTAAAAAATTACAATTATTGATTTAAAAGGGGGAAAATCAGGAAATGTAATATACATCTATACCCTTCATTTTAATTTGATCCTAAAACAGAAAGTCGCCACTCGTGATTTACTTTCCCGGGCCGCACAAAATGATGCGGCGGGCCAGATTTGGCCCCCGGGCCGCCACTTTGACACATGTGCTCTAACCACTCGGCCACCGGGTAGCCATCTCAAATAAATAAATGGATGAAAATATTTAATTACTGGAAACACAGTCAAAGTCAAAAGAACGTGTCCTTGTTCAGTCTGGTTTGAGAGTACTCCCCTAATGAGAGCAATGGCGCACTGTACTCGTCTGAAAGCAGCCGGCCAGGAATGATCCGGCAAATAGCCCTTTGTCCGAAGAGACGCATTTCGTGTAAAAATGCTGGAAACTTCGAATTTTAATGATGTAATATTTATATATCTCCCAGCTGACTCCGGGCCAGAGGCGGGGGACACCCTGAATCGGTGGCTAGCCAATCGCAGGGCATAAGGAGACGGATGTATGTCTTTGGAATGTGGGAGGAAACCGGAGTACCCAGAGAAAACCCACGCAGACCCGGGGGGAACATGCAAACTCCACACAGGTGGACAGGTACACGGTCGATTGGTCGCCGGTCTTTTGGTCGCCCGGAAGGTAAGTGATAATTACCATTTAAATCGTTGCTCAAATTCCCTAAATACAAACTGTGAATTACTATTTAGTCATACTTAATGCCCTAGTAATTATTAGGCTAAAGAAAAGCTCCAAATTTCCCGGACTTTTATTGTGTTTTGTTGGAGAACTTGTTAGGACCCTGACTGACGTAGCTTCTTAAAGGGACAACGCATGTACATACAAACTCTTCTACACTCACACGTCGGCTCAGTGAAACTGCTCATGGCCATTGTTGGCTTTTATTGATGCGTAGACCGTGTTGTTTTACCTTGTTTTGTCGCCGGTCTTTTGGGCGTCGGTCTTTTGGTCGCCCGTTGTCGCGGTCGGGGCGACCAAAAGACGGCGGCCAAAAGACCGGCGGCCAAAAGACCGGCGACCAATCGACCGCACACGGGTGGACCTACCTGGATTTGAACCCAGATCTCCCACTGTGAGGCCGATTCGCTAACCACTCGGCCCACTGGGCTACCACCCATGTCGAAAATGAATACTATATAAATCATTCCCCAAAGAGGATCCATTGCTAAACAACTGGGCGTGCCCTGCAGGCGTTGGTATCAAAGGACATTAGAAACCGGGGGTCTGAGGGTGGTCTGGAACCCTAAATTGCAGCAGGCAGCTCGTTGGCAGCACTCAGTGTATCCCGTTTCACGGGAACCAAAGGGACAGGGACAAAAGATGCACACAGCTTCTTTCATTAGCTCAAGCTTGCCAGCTGTCTCAAAAATCAATTAAATACATGAGCGCAACATCGTTTATCCGAGGTTTGGGTCCAGTTAGGGTGCACTTCGGGTCAAAGGATTCATGCAAAGTCGTCCTCTTACCCCCCTAAACACATCGCGGAATCATCCAGCTGGAAGAAAAGCCACGGCAAAGGGAGGGTGGGTGTGGCTACTGTCTGCACGCCGTCAAACTACATTTTGCAATCTGGCATTATTTCGTAATTTGTTTTTTAAAAAAATAACAATGTGTCAGCACAATTGGACCACAAAAGGAGCGTTGCGATTACTCTTCATGCTCAAATCACAATGGTCGCCACACAAAAGCGTCAGTTGTTTGCTCATGTGTGCACTTGTTGGGCTTTTTTTATTTTCCCGGTAAAAGCAACAACAAAAAAGGCGCATAAAACACTCAAGCATGAAAAAGGGAGTGAACACGAGATACCAAAAATACCGATTGTTTGTTTACCACGCGTGCACGTGCTAGATCTTGTGTTTGTGATGCTAAAAATAGACTCCGGGATAAGCCCTCTTTATTGCAGCAAGAGCTTTTAACCCCTTCACCCCGGGATCTAAGCAATGCGACAAGCCATAGCGTGCATTTGGAGAAGAGGATGAAAAGCCCCGACAAAATGGAAAATGACAAATGGGATTAGAAGAGACAAAAAAAACAAAAAAATGCAGTAACCTCTGACCCTTCACACACTCGACAATCACTGAGCTTTTATTTTTGCAACACGATGGTTAAAAATGAAAACGGTGATGATTTGGGGTGGGGGGATAGCGAACAGGACTGTGTTTATTTTTCTCGTTGGTTTACGCTTATCTTCTGGACAATGACGTAAGAAGCATCATTTGTGATCGGGTTGTGTTTCAGCTTTGCATAAACAGCAACAACTCAACTCGTGTTGGAAAAACAAATGCAAAACGGAACATTTATCCCAACCATGTTATAACCCGTATTTAAAACAGACGAGAACATCATCTTTCAAAAAACAACATCATCTAATCCCTTCTTCAAACCTATTCCAGGTGACAAAGATTTCTCCGGGTTCTCCGTTTTCTTCCCACATTTCAAAAACATGCATGCTAGGCTAATTTGTCGGCTAAATTGTCCTTAGCTACATGTGTGATTGGTCCTTCGTCTCATTGTACCCTGCGATTGGCTGGCCATCGATTCCGGGCGTCCCCCGCACAGGCCCGGGGAGCAAACTCCACAAGTCGGACCAACCTGGATTCGAACCCAGGATCCCAAAGATGTGAGGCCGACGCGCTAACCACTCACCCGCCAGGCTGCCTATGCAGACTACAATACTTGCTAATTAAAAAAAAGGATATTTTCAGACATTTCTGTATTTACCGTATTTTCACGACTATATGGCGCATCGTATTTTTAGCCGCAGTGTCAGTAACGAGTGCCATTTCTGTATTTTAAACACACAAAGGACGCACCGTTTTTTTAGACGCATATATATTATATATGAATATCGAACCGCTATAGCGATGGCTACCGGAAGCAGCCCCAGACTCTATTTCCGGTTTCCGGTGCGCAGTGACTGCTGGGATATATAGTTCTTGCACGCTACACCCACACGCTAAAAAACATGTTTTTAAAAATCGAACGGAAGCAAAACTGAGTTCGGTTGTACTTTATTTAGCCATTTTACAACTCACTCACATCATCATCACCCACAAATCCATCAAAGTCCTCATTTTCTGTGTCCGAATTGAACAATTGTCCAAATGAGTCATCGAGAACGCTGATTTTTATACGTTCGTCCAGGCGGCCACAATCCATTCGCAAATAGTAGCTAGCTAGTAGGTAGCATAACTATTCCGGGGCTGTGTTCCATGCTTCGCAAGGCTGTGTTGATGCCGATCGCCAGGCCACAATCCATTCGCAAATAGTAGCTAGCTAGTAGCTAGCGTAACTAGCCCGGGGCTGTGTTCCATGCTTCGCAAGGCTGTGTTGATGCCGATCGCCAGGCCACAATCCATTCGCAAATAGTAGCTAGCTAGTAGCTAGCGTAACTAGCCCGGGGCTGTGTTCCATGCTTCGCAAGGCTGTGTTGATGCCGATGTATACAGGCCACAATCCATTGGGTGTATTGACAAAAGAACTATATATCCCAGCAGTCACTGCGCAGTACTTTTTCTACGAGAAAATGGTAGAGTCAGGGGCTGCTTGCCGTAGTTGTGAGAGATGGTGTACCCTATCGACTGATTTATTTTATTTTATCGTGATAACAATTTTAGTATTGGTCCATATATAAGGCGCGCTGGATTATAAGGCGCCCTGTCTATTTTGGAGAAAATTTCAGACTTTTATGTGCGCCTTATAGTCGTGAAAATACGGTAACCTGTCTTATGGTTGTTGTAGTGTTTTTGTAGCCAATCAACCATTTGTAATATACGTGTAAAATATAGCCGTAAAACACGGCGAAACCATAAATGTGGCAGATGTGTTTAAGCTCTCTTCAGCACACACAGTAATCAGTCGTATGCAAACACGCCAGCTCGTAACTGATACGAACGTAAGAACTGATGCGCAGCCGGCCCTTATCAGTGCGACTGTGACCTGCTTTTGTTCGGCGTAATATAAAACCCCACAAAGCATTTTGCTTTTCTCTGAAGAGATTTATTTTAAATGATATTTAATCTAAAAATCCCATGGCCGTAATAAAGAAAAAGTCGGGGATCAAAAATGCACATGTTCCTAAGCTCATTTGCTGTCCATGTTATAAAAATGGCTCACCACTTGGCCAGCACGCACACATGCTCACTAACAACGCTCCCTTGAAGTTGCACACCCACACATTCGCCGCTTTTTTAAGGACCTGTCACGCTGTGAATTAAGTTCTACAACAACTGTACTTTAGGATAAAAATGCAACTTATACCAACATAAGAAAGATGAGAACATGTTGTGGGGGTGAATTACTTTTGCAGTCAAACGTTAAGTTAAAATAAATCTGAAATAATTCTGTTCCTAATTCCTATTTAACCCCTAAAAACAAATAGTGTCCTCTTATTCCATTTTCCGTTTTTGTGTGCTTCAGTAGACAAAAAAAGCAGCAATTTGCAATTTCTACTGTGAAACACAACATCAGTTTAAGTCAAAAAAGCATCATTTTGGATGTTGTGAGGGTAGTTTTTATTATTTTACATTTGGGGAGAGAGGGTTCCCTGTCACAAGGGTTTGTAGTCACACTTGCGCTAGCTTGACCACAAAAAAAAACTGCATTGCAGGGAAGGGGAAATTACTTTTACTCAGGGTCATTAATAAAAAAAATGAAGGGTTCTCTATTGTTTCTTTCTTAATCATTGTTACACTATAAACCACATGTGTCAAAGTGGCAGCCCGGGGGCCAAATCTGGCCCGCCGCATCATTTTGTGTGGCCCGGGAAAGTAAATCATGAAGGCCGACTTTCTGTTTTAAGATCAAATTAAAATGAAGAGTATAGATGTATATTAAATTTCCTGATATTCCCCCTTTAAATCAATCATTGCAATTTTTTAATCCATTTTTTCTATGTTTTTAGTTCAAAAATCATTTTGTAAAATCTAAAAATACATATAAAAAAGCTAAAATAAACATTGTTTTAGATCTATAAAAAACTGAATATTCAGGGCTTTTAATCCAGTTTTTAAAATCCATTTATAAAAAAAAATCAAAATATTGTATCTAAAATGGTCCGGCCCACATGAAATCGAGTTTATGTTAAACCAAACCCGAGTCTGACAACACTGCTATAAACTGTGCAAAGCTGGAACCTAGCCAAGCTAACTATGAGTTTAAGTTTAAAACAGGTTAAGGGTTCAAGAGAAATTGAGATATTTTTTGTTATTGTAATCAACTAATTGGCTACGGCTCCTTAAAAGACAAGATTGACTCATCAGCGTATAATTCAAAACACGGTACATTCTTTCTCTCTCAACTATTTGAATTGAGCCAATTAATACAGATGAACCAGATTAAACGGTTCTCCCACGTTTAATCCGGCTTCACTTTGTCAAAATTCTTAAGGGAAATGTTCACATCTATCGACGACAAATAGATATTTGCGCATTTAACTGTTCATCACAACAGCATCACATTTTCAATGAAATCTTCCCAATTCTTCTTAACGGAGATAACCGATTGCCGTTTCCACAGTACGCAGTCCCAGAAGGAAACTTGATGCAATTTTTTAATCTATTTTCTATAACACTTATCCTCACTAGGGTTCGTGTCACCAATGAACAGGACGTTAGGTGGAATTCGAGGGATACAGTAATCCCTCGAATATCACGGTTAAGGTGGACCAGACATGGCCACAATAATCGAAAAACCCTATGTAAAAAGAATACATAAATAAAAAAATGTATTTTTTTTTAATTTTTCAGTGCTGAGTCCTATCAGCACTGAAGTAAAAAAAAATAATTACATTTGTTTTATTTTTTTTAAATAAGGTTTTTCTATTTTGCTACTAGGACTAGCAAGCGGAGGACAGGGGAGTGGCTTCCGCTTGCGAGTTTTAGCATGGAATTTCAAATTTTTATGAACTTCCCCAAAAAAATGTAATTAAAAAAAAATCCCCCAGAAAAAATTCTGAGATGTAGTGAAGCCGCGAAAGTAGAAGCCGCGATATTCGAGGGATTACTGTACACTGGACGGGTCAGCATTATTGACATGAAATATATGAACATAATGTGCATGTTTTAAAAAAAATGTGTGGAAGACGGATTTGAAGAAGAAGAAACGTTTCTTTAGGAATAAAACTTTAGCCACCGTGACTCAATGTTAATGGAAGCCTTACCTTGCTGACTATGTGACGTCATCACTGATGGCGAGAGATGTTGCGCACAGCTTTGAGGAGCACCCAAGTGAAGACAAGTTGGAGTGTGTGATGAAATGATCCAACAGGATCTCGATGCCGGAGTCCCTCACGAACAGAAACACCCCATCAGCCTTGTGGGTTTGGTGACTTTGCTCTAGAATGTCAAATACTGGAGCCAACCTATCAAGAAAGAAGACAACATTCCCTTTTGAAACATGAAAACATATACAGTGGTACCTCAACCTACGATCAGCTCTACCTAGGACATGCTCGAGGTACGATGAAAACTTTGATCGAATAATTCGCCCTAGATACGATCAAAATTTCGAGATGCGACGAAGCCAGGTGGCCATGACATGAGAGGCTGTTTATCATTGTAGCGCACTGTCTTTTTTTGCTGCATCTCTTTCGTGTATAACAGATATCTACGAGCACTGAACGATTTATTCAGACGAGTTTCTCCTAGCATCGACCAGGAAACGAAAAACGCGCATGCGCAGGCAAAGCGAGGGCTTTCTGGGTAATGAAGTATACTCGTGCACACAACACCGATTGCCAATGGCACCCTTTCTCAGAATAAAACTTCATTACCCACAATCAATACATGGGTAGGCTGTTATTCCTTCCTTAGCCTGCTAGCTCCCGCGATCGCTCATTCAAGACTACTTCTCGTTGACAAGTGGTGGTGAGGGTGGAGGCGTGGCAAAAAGCTAACCCGCCGACAACGAAGGTAAAAAAAAGTAAACAAAATTAGAATTCAGTTTTGTGTAAAGTTACATTAAACGTATGTTTGAGTGTCTGTATATATTAATCAAGTTAATTTAAATTTGTTTGTTCGGTTATGAGTGCGTTGTCGTGGAAAGTCCCCCCGAAACTCAGGACCAATGTTCCCTCTAAGCTGCGCGTGTGCAATTGCGCACTACTCTCGTCTTCTCTGCGCACAGCAAATCATATGGAGCGCACAAAATAAAATCCATTTTTTTTTTTTTTTTTTTTTTTTTTAGCTGTGAGGCCGACGCGCGAACCACTCATCCGCCGGGCCGCCCATTCATAGATATTAATCATTACATTTTATTATTACTAAATCATTTATGTGTAGTAGACATGCACCTGCTTATGGCAGGTGTGATACTGGTGTGTGCCCATAGTGAGCAATGATGATGTTGCTCACACCGGTACTCAGTGTGCTCAGGGAGGTTGTCTGGTTGTCTTTCTGCCCAGACAAACAAAAAATTAGAGCGAACATTGCCCAGGACCCCAGAGCTGTGAGGCCGATGCGCTAACCACTCGTTCCACCGGGCCGCTATCATAAAGTCAAATTTGGAAAATAAATCAATAAACTACAAACAAATATCAGTTTGGTTTGTATTGCTAAATTTGGCAATACTACAACATATAAAAAAATCAATTTATAAGATTAGCCTGAATTCCTGTTGCCCTGAGCAAAAAGGATGTCAGATATAATGGAGACAAGGACCCCAAAACGCCAAGTGAATTTCCCTGCGTATTCAAAAATAGGGGCGGAGGGGGCAAAACTGCCCGAGGGCAAGGTAGATGGGGGGCGCATGTGTGTTTACCCCCTTGTGTTGGCACAGAGCTCTAATGTCCACTGAAGCAGGATGGATATGCGTGCGTGTAAGGGGCAGGGTTCGCCACAAGAAAGCCAGACAGCGGGACAAATTGCCCCCCCCCCCACAAAAAAAAAAAGTCGGTCATGTTGCTTTGTGGTGGGAGAAGAAGGAGGGGTGCGTGTCACGGCCAATAGTCGCCACGCCGAAGGGGGGCTTCGCGCAACACCATTCTCCCAGGGCATCTGTCTCGAGTGGGGGTGTTGGTGTGTTCATGTGCAAGAGCGTGTGTGCTTAGCCATTGTCCCCAGAAAGTGCTAGTCTGATGCGGGGTGACAGATCTGGGGAGCCCTGAAGAAAAATCCCCAAAGGCTGAAAATGAGTTCAGTGAATATATCAGTAAATTTGTGGTTATTTTAAGGTTTCAAAACAAAGGTGACCTAAACTGCACTTAAAATGGTCTGCAATGGCAGCAAATAAACCCCCCAAAAAGTGGGCGCCACGATTAGAACCCCAAACTTGACAATTCTTGAAACGGAACGGGAAAACGAAGGACATCATGCCGATGAGCACAAGTATGTGTACTTTAACATTTCATGTCCCACGTTTGCATGTGTGTGGTATGCGTCACTTGAATTGTGCAATAACTGTAAATCATATCAGCAGGGTGTACATTGCAATTCCCCTTGGGAGATAATTATCTTCAATAATAAAGAAAATAGAACGTACATGAATTATTGTTTCTGGGAAAACCATTCATTTTATGAACCGCTTATCCTCACAAGGGTCCCGGGGGGTGCTGGAGCCGGTACACGGTCGATTGGTCACCGGTCTTTTGGTCGCCGATCTTTTGGTCGGTGGTCTTTTGGTCGCCCGGAAGGTAAGTGAAAATTACCATTTAAATCGTTGCTCAAATTCCCTAAATACAAACTGTGAATTACTATTTAGTCAAACTTAATGCCCTAGTAATGATTAGGCTAAAGAAAAGCTCAAAATTTACCGGACTTTTATTGTTTTTTGTTGGAGAACTTGTTAAGACCCTGACTGACGTAGCTTCTTAAAGGGACAACGCATGTACATACAAACTCTTCTACACTCACACGTCGGCTCAGTGAAACTGCTCATGGCCATTGTTGGCTTTTATTGATGCGTAGACCGTGTTGTTTTACCTTGTTTTGGTCACCGGTCTTTTGGTCGCCCGTTGCCGCGGTCCGGGCGACCAAAAGACCGGCGACCAAAAGACCGGCGACCAAAAGACCGGCGACCAAAAGACCGGCGACCAATCGACCGCACACGATCGATGGCCACCCACAATTAGACGAAAAATCAATCAAGCTCATAACTAAGGAAAATTTAGCCTCCAATTAGCTTAGCGTGCATGTTTTTGGGGTGTGAGAGAAAACTGGAGGACCCGGAGAAAACCCACGCAAGCCTGGGGAGAACAAGCAAACTACACTGAGTGAGGACCCACCTGGGATCGAACCCTCGAGCCCAGAATTGCGAGGCCGACCCGCTAAAAACTTGGTCACTTGCAAACTAAGTGTATCCAAAATTATTTTGACAATTAATATGTTTGTTTAATCTCAAACACACTGCAAGTCATAAGCATAATTTGTCATGTGCAATATGCATTTTTTTAGCAAAAGATAAAATAAACATTTCACTAATGCTACTTCTCCATATTTTTTTACACAATAAGTGGATGAAAAATCATCAGGTTGTAAAAAATTAATGCAATCTGTCTGTCTCTCATTTTTTTGATACAGTTAATTAAACTGTCATCAAAAAATTGGGAATATGAATTGTGGCCAGAGGAAGAACGAGTCTATATTTTTTTAAGCAATTTGTTGAAAATCAGCCCCAAAACCTGTCAAAATATTACATACATCAAAAAATTGTTTCAACCAACAGTTTTTGCCATCCAACCAGTCGCCAACGAATGAAAAAATGACTTAAATTTTTGGATAAGTGCTTGTCACAGAAAAAAATATCTTCAAAAGCATCTAATCGGTAAGAACAAAATGCCTTGCCAAGGAAAATTAAACGAGTAATTATGGGGAATGCCCCTCCCACCACAAACACTGTCAGTTCTTTTCGTCCGTGTCCGCCGGTTATGTTATTAATTCACCGCATTCTCGGCAGAAAAGATGATTTGTGTGTGGCCATAATGCTGTGACTGGAGTTAACTGTGCTAGCTATGAAAATATGTCACCTGCATGAATGTATAGCAGTGCCTCAAGCTGGTGAAGTGTGCTTTCCTTCCAATGTGGACTCGAAGGAACTCTGTGACACTCCCGGGTGTTCGAAAAAGTCCAAAATATTGTTGGAATGTATTATCAGCACGCATCCGAGACGACGCTCTCACGCTAGTAATGCCCCGCCAGCGGGCTCTCTTACATTCCCAAAACTCTGCAAACTTCAAGAACCGTTGGAAAGCATAACTGTCAACTTATACGTTTTTCCCGTGTCATATACGTTTTTTGATCATTTCAAATTTTGCACACCGTATAGCAACTTTTGTACAGGATTATTTTCAAGTACGTTTTTTTTTTTAAACGATTCCGTTTTAGCCATTTCGTCTCTGATCCGTATCGTCTCGGTCACTGATAGCAGATGAAAATGTCCTCGTTGACTGCTAATAGTCATGCTTTAAGCATGATTTGCGCATTCCGCCTTTTCACTATATAAATATAGCGTGTCAGCAAGCAATGTACCCAGACAGTCAAGCCGTCAGCGTCATGCAGCGACATCTATAGAATCTTCAATTTAGTGCATACTGATTGGTGGTACTCGGACGTTTGGTCGCCGGACTTTTGGTCGCCGGACGTTTGGTCGCCCGGAAGGTTATTGATAATTACCATTTAAAATTGTTGCTCAAATTCCCTAAATACAAACTGTGAATTATTATTTTGTCATACTTAATGCCCTATTAATTATTATTAATTTTTGTTGGAGAACTTGTTAAGACCTACCTTTTGTTCTTTCAGAAAAAAAATGTTTGTGTATATGAAAATGTTCATTAAATTCTTTAACCCCTGATGACCCAGAGTCCACATATGTGTGGACATCGGTACACGGTCGATTGGTCGCCGGTCTTTTGGTCGCCGATCTTTTGGTCGCCCGTCTTTTGGTCGCTCAGAAGGTTATTGATAATTACCATTTAAAATTGTTGCTCAAATTCCCTAAATACAAACTGTGAATTATTATTTTGTCATACTTAATGCCCTATTAATTATTATTATTTTTTGTTGGAGAACTTGTTAAGACCCTGACTGACGTAGCTTGTTAAAGGGACAACGCATGTACATACAAACTCTTATACACGCACACGTCCGTTCAGTGAAACTGCTCAGGGCCATTGTTGGCTTTTATTGATGCGTAGACCGTCTTGTTTTACCTTGTTTTGTCGCCGGACTTTTGGTCGCCGGAATTTTGGTCACCGGACATTTGGTCGCCGGTTGTTTGGGTCCGGGCGACCAAACGTCCGCGACCAAACGTCCGGCGACCAAAAGTCCGGTCATGACCCCGTCCACTTTGGAGACATTTTCAGACTTTTAAGTGCGCCCTATGTGAGTAAAAATGTGCCTTGTTGCAATTGTACATTTTTTGGAATCGCTTAATAAGGGGAATTGCAATCATTAATAAGGGGAGCAATTGCCCGAGGTTGACAGGTATGGGAATATGCCGTTCGGAGGTTCAGGGCATCACGCTTTGGGGGTGCCGGTGGGCATCCTGGCCCATCTGACTTGAGACAGAGGGTTTCAAAGAAAGACAAAAAATAGTGTCTGAATACAAGAAATCCAAATTTATCCAATTACTCAGTGAATAAGGATTTCATTTTGCAATATTGATTTGTTGAGTGAAAACATTGCGCTCCGATTCCAGCTGTTGCAGCTGATATAATCGAATAGTTCTCTTAAATGTTCTTTTTGTAAAGCAAAATACTGCAGAATATTAATTTCTGTCAAGGATATCAGAATGTCGTAATGTGGAACGAAAAGTTTGGAATTTTTCGATTATTTTTTGGGAAAACTACAGCATGTGCCTTTAAAAAATACTTTTCTTCCATTTGTCGTATTCTGTGTTTTACCATAAAACAAGACCGATTGGAATGTGAACTTCCAAATGTTTTAGACGTCTATCGCTGTCAATGGCAGTGAACAAGTGCAAGTTGCACGATGTTGTTTGTCAGAATAAAAATGTGGTGATCGCCCAGAAAATTCTGATTGGTGCACCACAAATGTTTGGATTTAAACTTCCAGGCAAATTTCTGGACCACTGACTTTCATTTAGAACACAATTGTCAAAGTGGCGGCCCGGGGGCCAAATCTGGCCTGCCGCATCATTTTGTGTGGCCCGGGAAAGTAAATCACGAGTGCCGACTTTCTGTTTTAGGATCAAATTAAAATGGAGTATAGATGTATATTACATTTCCTGATTTTCCCCCTTTTAAATCGATAATTGCTATTTTTCAATCCATATTTTCTTTGTTATTAGTTCAAAAATCATTTTGTAAAATCTAAAAATATATTTTAAAAAAGCTAAAATAATAAAATAATTAATCCAGTTCTTTTAATCAATTTTTTCAAAAATAATCTAAATATTATATCTAAAATGGTCCGGCCCATATGAAATCGAGTTGACGTTAACGCAACCCGCGAACCAACCCGAGTCTGACACCCCTGCTATAAACTGTGCAAAGCTGGAACCTAGCTAACTATGAGTTTAAGTTTAAAACAGGTTAAGTGTTCAAGAGAAATCGAGATATTTTTGTTATTGTAATCAACTAATTGGCTACGGCTCCTTAAAAGCCAAGCTTGACTCATCAGCGCATAATTCAAAACACGGTACATTCTTTCTCTCTCAACTATTCTAATTGAGCCAATTATTACAGATGAACCAGATTAAACGGTTCTCCCACGTTTAATCTGTCTTCACTTTGTCAAAATTCTTAAGGGAAATGTTCACATCTATCTACGACAAATAGATATTTGCGCATTTAACTGTTCATCACAACAGCATTACATTTTCAATGAAATCTTCCCAATCTCTGACACCCCTGATGTAGAACATAATGGATAGAGAACATATACAGCAGTGGTCTCCAAACTATTCCACAAAGGGTCCCAGTGGGTGTGGGTTTTCATTCCAACCCTGAAAGAGAACACCTTTTCACCAATCTGGTGTCATACAAGTGCAATCAGCATACCTGTCAACCTCTGCCGATAACTGCCCTTATAAATGATTATGATTCCCCTTACAAACCCCCCAAAAACCTTACAAACACCGTACGACTCGTACGGTGTTTGTAAGGTTTTTTGGGGGGTTTGTAAGGGGAATCATAATCATTTATAAGGGCAGTTATCGGCAGAGGTTGACAGGTATGAATCAGTGGATTGCAGTCAGGTGCTTCTTGTTTTCTGCTGAAATCTCAATGGTCAAACTGTCTGTGCTGGATCAGTTGGAACAAAAACCTGCACCCACACCGGCCCTCGAGGACCGGTTTGGGGACCCCTGATATACAGCATCAATACCAACTCATTGCCCGCCATTGACGACCCATCACGTCCAATCCATTTGGAATGGGAAAGGATAACCTACCCTACTAGTGCAATTGGAAATTGGATTGGACATCAACATGTTCACACCCAGACCTCCTAGTATGTCCTGAATTGGACAACATGTTCACACCCAGACCTCCTAGTATGTCCTGAATTGGACGTCTATCCTGTCTTTGGCAGGGAATGCGCATGAGGAGAGTTGTAAAAACAAGATGACGAGCCGCTTTGGTGTAACAGCTTCAACGCCCCCATTCACAAAAAAAAAAAGATTGACGCATGCAGAGAATTACCACCGCCCATCCCGAAACCATTCACACACACACACACACACACACACACACACACACACACGCCGGGGCCTTAGTGTTTCACGCGGTCTACTCGTCAACATACACACAAACACACACAAGATCGCTATAACGCCAAAGTGGCTAAAACCCAATGTAACCTAAAAATAACCAAGTAATAATCGACGTAATAAACATCTGCCGTCCTGTCCTGTCCGGTCCTGTCCGGTCCCGTCCCACCCCCACCCACCCACTAACCGACCCTTCTTGTTGCCTGGACACTTCCCGCCCTCAACCGCGCCACGAACCGCGGGGAAGCGGACCCTTTTCTCGGGAAGAAAAGTGACGCCGATCCGGCCGTTCCGATCAATCCGCCCGATCCAAACCGATCTACCGGGTCCGCTCGCCCATCGCATCCCTCGCCGGTGGATCAAAGTGGCGACACGTTCCCGTCCAAGCGTTCGAAAACTCACCGGAAGCTCGACTCAACGGGCGCGGAGGCGACCGACGGTCCCGTCGCGTCGGTTTAATCGTCGCCCATGCTGGGGTTTTTTTTGGGGGGGGGGCTCCGCTTGGCTGGAGGGGCCACGAAAAATTTCATCTCCTGACAGATTCCGCCATACTGGATTTTGGTGTTCAGGCCCAAGCGTCACATGGAGGAGCGGCGAGGGGCGGGGTCAGGCCGGCAGGCGCATTCGCGCGCGTGCGCGGGCGGGCGCGCGAGCGCGCGATCGTCAACAAACCGACCAAGGCCACTACTATTTCAACTCAAAATGGAAATGTGAGCCGTTTTCTTTGATCCAAAATTAGAAACTGGGACAACATGGCTAGCTGGAATTGATATTGTTAATTAAGTCTTTGACTGCCATTGACGGTGATGGCTCGTTTTGCCTGGGAGGGTTGGCAGCACTGCCAGCAGAAAAGAAAGGTCATTCGCAGGGACTGGACCGTGTGCGGTCGATTGGTCGCCGGTCTTTTGGTCGCCGTCTTTTGGTCGCTGATCTTTTGGTCGCAGTCTTTTGGTCGCGGTCTTTTGGTCGCCCCGACCGCGACAACGAGCGACCAAAAGACGGGCGACCAAAAGACCGGCGACCAAAAGACCGGCGACCAAAAGACCGGCGACCAAAAGACCGGCGACAAAACAAGGTAACACAACACGGTCTACGCATCAATAAAAGCCAACAATGGCCATGAGCAGTTTCACTGGGCCGACGTGTGAGTGTATAAGAGTTTGTATGTACATGCGTTGTCCCTTTAAGAAGCTACGTCCGTCGGGGTCTTAACAAGTTCTCCAACAAAACACAATAAAAGTACGGGAAATTTGGAGCTTTTCTTTAGCCTAATAATTACTAGGGCATTAAGTATGACTAAATAGTAATTCGCAATTTGTATTTAGGGAATTTGAGCAACGATTTAAATGGTAATTATCAATAACCCTCCGGGCGACCAAAAGACCGGCGACCAAAAGATCGGCGACCAAAAGACCGGCGACCAATCGACCGTGTACCGATGTCCACACATATGTGGACTCTGGGTCATCAGAGGTTAAAGAATTTAATGAACATTTTCATATACACAAACATTTTTTTCTGAAAGCACAAAAGGTAAACAGAAGATTTTCCTATTAATCGACCCTCCCAGTCCAAATGGATTGGACATCTATTAGGGTCGATGGGCGCTAATGAGTTCATTTATGAAATAACATTAAGGTTGTTAAAACAGTGGAAAGTTTATCGATCTATTTCATTCGTTTCAGTGTTTTTAGTGGCAAAAATTGAATTTTTATTGGGTGGTCAGTGTAAAAACTGAACCTTTTTAAGTGTAATAGTATTTTTTTGCAAATGAAATGATTTCTTCCGTCTTTTTCTTTTTTTTTCAGTGCTTCTGAAACGTCATAATGTAAGTACTGCAGTAATAAGCACAGAAGATTGAAATGTTTATCAAAAATGAACTAACATGACTTGGCGGCTCCTGTACGTTGATAAAAATGTATGAATTATTCCCAATAAATCATATTGTAGTATTTACTGTACACAATGTTTACATTACATTTCCCCTTTAAGTGGTAATGGGAAATAACTTCACTTATTTACAGAAGAAAAAAAACTTCCACATATTTGCAAACATTGACCTGACTCACAAAAAAATGAAAAATTGTCCAATTATAATGGCTGAAAAATAAGCGTATTTTTTTCATCTACATTACACAACTCAACTATTTATAGAATACATAAACACCAACATTAGCGGCAACAAACAGCTGGGAAGGAGCTCATGTGTAAAATCAACCGTTAGTCCCCCCCCAAAAAATCCATAAAACAAAGAAAGAGACCAAAAAACGTGTTGTCTCGTGAAATTAAAAGATTTGCTTGCTGTAATCCCTCTCATAAAGATGCTTTATATATTTGAATGTTTCTTTGTTGAATGTTTCATCTTTATTGTTGTTCACTTAAAATGTTAATAACTTGGAAAATTATGCTAACACGCTAAAAAATCATGACATAATATGTTGCCTTTTTTCTTTCATTCATTCATTTTCTGAACCGCTTTTTCCTCACTAGAGTCGCAAGGGGTGCTGGAGCCTATCCCAGCTGAGTTCAGGCACGAGGCTGGGGACGCCCTGAATTGGTGGCCAGCCAATCACAGGGCGCAGGGAGACAGACAACCAATCATAGCTTGGAGCAATTAAAAGTGTCCAACCAGCCTAGCATGCATGTCTTTGGAATGTGGGAGTACCCGGAGAAAACCCGGGGAGAACATGCACAAACTCCACACAAGTGGACCAACATGTATTCAAACCCAAGACCCAAGAACTGTGAGGCCGACACACTAACCACTCAATGTTTAATTTCTAAAAAATAATAATAAAGTTTTCAAAAAGGTACTGCCATACAGAAAAAACAAGTAGAAAATGGGAATTTTGCTATGATCATCAAAAAAATTGACCAATAGAACAAAAAAATATTAAAAAAATAATAATTCTAGACCCAAAACTCCGCTGCATCGCCATCTGAAAACATCAACGCTGCTCGAAACAAGCGTTATTATCCAATTGCTGGCGGATGCAGCGTCAGGGGCCTTTCCCATTCCCTGCTCAAATACAATGAATGTTCATTTTCACTTCTTTATATTGGATTTTGTCTCACTCAGCCACCCACACGAGGCACTCACCGCATTGCCACCAACTTGTTTGGCTGTCTTAATGACTGTAATACCTACACTCAGTGGCGGGCCATCAGGGCCTTCAAGGCCTTCTCTGCTAGCCTAAGAAAATATCTGAATGATATATTATATTTTGTCCATCAATACTTATTATTCCAAATTGTCTGTTAGCTTCCTTTCATTGCTTTTCCCCCTGGTTGCACTGCTTCCAGATGTGTGTTTTCATATTGAAGCATTTAACCAATCACATTTCAGCCATTATTTGTTGCCAGGGTCAGAAATCTGCCTCAAGGCCTTCACAATCAGTTCTGCAGGCTCTCCTGCATTAAACAAGCATCGATAAGACTGTTGCTTTAACCAATCAGATTTCGAGTTGGCAACACCACAATGCCTTGTCATAGGCGTAGGGATACGTCACCGCTTTCACCAACTATGATTGGCTAGTGATAGAGTGGATTAGCCAGAGCTACCAAACTGTATCTGGAGCGAGCTGCACAAGCAAATATATTGTTGTGTTGATTTAAAGCTATTTTCAAGACAAAAAAAGCTGGACATCATTAAGAAAGGTCGGACAACTCCAAAGCAAGCAAATCTGTCACAACCGGGAACGAATATTTTCAGCACTAAATCGAATAAAAACATATGCCAGAAATACGACAGAACAGGCCTTGATTATTTTTTATGTGTCGCACCTGTAGCTGCAGTAGAGGTTTTATAGCCATAAAGTAGTTTTTGAGGGTTGGATTGATTCGCTGAAGGCGTCGCTAGAAAATGCACGGACCGCCACTGCCTACACTAAACCCTTTCCATTTAAACCACATGTTCTGACATCTTGTGGCATCAGCATAATGTCATGATGACGTGATGCTCAAAAATCCATTTGTGACTTGGAGAAGCAAACATTTCAAAAGCGTCTTCCCGTCTTATTTTTAGCTCCGTGGCAGCTTTCTCCTGCTTGACTCGCATTTATGAATCGAGGTCGTTCCTCTTTCGGAATACAAGAGAGGTCTGTTGGGATAACCGTAACCATGGCAACTGAGAATTGTCATTTCTGTCAGGCAGCCGGGCGTCAGTTATGTAAGGTGACCGCCATGTCTTGTCGTGCTTAAAAGCCACAAAATTGACGCATCGCGTGCCCGTGGGCGCCAATTATTAAAAGAAAACATTATAATACGGACTTTAATGACTAAACGGCGTGCAAGTTTAAGCTTTGTGAGGATGCACAAGACTACAAACTGAATACAAAATCGAAATGAATGCTTTTATTGTTATTATACAAGTACACAATGAGATTTATAGCTTCACCATAAAGTGCACACAAAATTAAATGGTCATAAAAAGATTTATAAACAATAAAAATGAAGTGAGTTAAAAAGAAAAGTGACTAAAGTAGTTAGCAGCACGCTACGTCGCTATGGTGTTTAGCATTGCATATTAACTGCTTGCATGAAATATTACCCAAATAAATAGAACAAAATTAAAGGCGCAACATTTTTTTGCATCTACTTTACTTGTTTTCTTTACACAATAAGCCTACTATTACACACAAATATTGTTTACAGGTCTGTCTGCTTTGCCCAGACCAGGGGTGGCGAACACGTGGCTCTCGAGCTGCATGCGGCTCCCCGTCAAAATCAATGCAACTCTTTGCTTCTTATCATATTTTGCATATAGTGTAACTATATCAACTTGATTTCACGTGGGCCGGACCATTTTAGATATAATATTTAGATTTTTTTAAAATAAATTGATTAAAAGAACTGGATTAAAAGCCCTGAATAGTCAGTTTTTGTAGATCTAAAACAATGTTTATTTTAGCTTTTTTAAATATATTTTTAGATTTTACAAAATGATTTTTGAACTAAAAACACAGAAAAAATGGATTAAAAAATTACAATTATTGATTTAAAAGGGGAAAATCAGGAAATTCAATATACATCTATACCAAGGGTGTCAGACTCGGGTTGATTCGCAGGCCGCTTTAACGTCAACTTGATTTCACGTGGGCCGGACCATTTTAGATATAATATTTAGATTCTTTTTGAAATGGATTAAAAGAACTGGATTAAAAGCCCTGAATATTCCGTTTTTTTATAGATCTAAAACAATGTTTATTTTAGCTTTTTTAAATATATTTTTAGATTTTACAAAAGGATTTTTGAACTAAAAACACAGAAAAAATTGATTAAAAAAGTACAATTATTGATTTAAAAGGAGAAAAAATCAGGAAATTTAATATACATCTATAGTCTTCATTTTAATTTGATCCTAAAACAGAAAGTCGGCACTCATGATTTACTTTCCCGGGCCACACAAAATGATGCGGCGGGCCAGATTTGGCCCCCGGGCCGCCACTTTGACACATGTGGCCTAGCTCATCCTTCCATCTCACAGTCATGACGTATAAAAACATTACTATCACTCAGGTGTCTTCGGCTGCCCACGATAAAAGCCACTAAAAACCTATTGTTTTCGGCTATTTTTTTAAATTGTCCAGGCTGTGTAATAGAGCCAGTTGACAGCTGGTGTGACCACCATTTGACCCACTCAGTGCAGCACTTCGCTTAAAGTTGACTGCACATTTTATAGTGGCCTTTTATTGAGGGCAGCCTAGGGCACGCCCTGTGCAATAAATGAGTGTACCGCGTCAGGAAAAATGGTCGAACGAGACACTGACTTTTTTTTGTCATGTTCGAACCCGCACAATAACATTGCACATTTTAAAGTGACCTTATTTTCGAGGCGGCCTCACGCTACAAGATAATCTGGGCATTGAAATCTGATAGGATGAAAGACTACGGGATGATCGTTTCACATTCTCTTGCCAGGTAATTTAAATAAACATGTGCACACAACGGATTTTCAAAAATCTGGAGAAGTACTGAACACTACAAGATTGATTTGAGTCTCAAAGTAGTGACTAACGCAGAAGAGAAGGACAGTTGACAAGGCCGACTGCAAATTCTAACGTGTTTTATTGCATTGGCGCATATTCGATAAAAGCGAGTGAAGATCATAGTCGGCTGCATTGCTTCTGGTCCTATGCCAAAGGCCTTACAATGACAAAAAACAATTGCTATTCTGCGATTTACATGAATAATAGAGCCACTCGTGATATCTCATACCTGGCAACTTATACGTTGTTCCCGTATTTTATAAACGTTTTGATCATTTCAAATTGTGTACACTATAAAACAACTGTATTGTATATTTTTTAAAGTATTTTTTTTTGTAAAACCAATCTCGTTTTACCCATTTTGACTCTAATCCAGATCGTCTCGGTCACCTGTAGCAGACGAAAATGTCATTGTCGACTGCTAAATCTCATGTTTGAAGCATGATATGCGCATGCACATTCCCCTTTCACACGTCCGCCTTTTCATTATAGAAATATGGTACTCGGACGTTTGGTCACCGGACGTTTAGTCGCCCGGACGTTTGGTCGCCGGACGTTTGGTTGCCGGACGTTTGGTCGCCGGACGTTTGGTCGCCGGACGTTTGGTCGCCGGACGTTTGGTCGCCGGACGTTTGGTCGCCGGACGTTTGGTCGCCGGACGTTTGGTCGCCGGACGTTTGGTCGCCGGACGTTTGGTCGCCGGACGTTTGGTCGCCGGACGTTTGACAACATGACAGAGAGTTTACTGTTGAAACCAGCTCTCAAAATTATATTCATGAGAGAGAGAGTTTAATATCTAAATATCTACTGTTGAAACCAGCTCTCAAAATTATATTCACCCGGGCGACCAAACGTCCGGCGACCAAACTTCCAGCGACCAAACATCCGGCGACCAAACGTCAGGTCACGTATAAATATGGCGTGTCAGCAAGCAATGTACCCAGACAGTCAAGCTGTCAGCGCCATACAGCGACATATACAGAATCTTGAATTTAGTACATACTGATTGGGCATCCCGTCCATTTTGGAGAAAAAAATAGACTTTAACGTGCACTCAATGTGAGTAAATATGCTTCATGATCACTTAATAAGGGGAATTGCCAACATTAATAAGGGGAGCATTTGGGCGAGGTTGTCAGGTATGATATCTAAACCTATCAAACGTGGTCAAAATAATACTTTTTAAAAAAAGTACTAATCTTAAAACCTCTTTTGAAGGGGAAATGCTTAGCAACACAGGTTTGTAAAAAATACTTTGTCTCTCTGCATTTATATGTCAAATGAATGCTCAACATTTTAAAGTTTCATAAAAAAAACCTTTAATTTCACAAATCCCTCAAATGACTCTCACATTTGACCACATCCGAGCAATAAATGTCCAGAACAGATCATCATCATCATCAATACAACAACAAAAGTGGCAATTATTATAATCCCCATTTTTTTTCATAAAACCCCTACTTATGGACAACTACATATCTAGTTATTGTAATGTATTTTCATAACAAACACTCAACACAAATGTTAACATGCATGTGCATGGAGAGCCATGATAAAAAAAAAGCACAGATTACAGTGATTTATTATGTTTACTATGATCCTCGCGTACATGTTGCCAAGTCGGCGAGGTCGGTTTAAGCTTTTTTGCATCCAAAGGGATCAACCATTGCCAAAGCATGTGCACCACAATATCAAATATGAGCAAAAAATATTGAATTAAATCAGGTTTTGGCCAGTGGCTGCAAGAGGAGCAGCGATCCGAGTAGACGGCGAGTGTTAGGCCGTAGTCAACTACCACTCTGCTACCACAGTGGACACATCATACACAAACTGCGGCCCAGACCACTCGCAAGGCGCGCGCAAGTGGCGGTTAGTGGTTTGCGAGGGGAAGCTGTCGTCTCAGCCAGCGCGCTCCCACATGAGTCAGCCATAGAGTGCAGACAAACTAGGAACACATCAGTCTTGCTTTACTGCACATAAGGCACACCGTGTGCGGTCAATTTGGTCGCCGGTCTTTTGGTCGCCGTCTTTTGGTCGCCGTCTTTTGGTCGCCGTCTTTTGGTCGCCGGTCTTTTGGTCGCCGGTCTTTTGGTCGCCCGGACTGCGACAACGGGCGACCAAAAGACCGGCGACAAAACAAGGTAAAACAACACGGTCTACGCATCAATAAAAGCCAACAATGGCCATGAGCAGTTTCACTGAGCCGACGTGTTTGTATGTACATGCGTTGTCCCTTTAAGAAGCTATGTCAGTCAGGGTCTTAACAAGTTCTCCAACAAAAAACAATAAAAGTCCGGGAAATTTGGAGCTTTTCTTTAGCCTAATAATTACTAGGGCATTAAGTATGACTAAATAGTAATTCACAGTTTGTATTTCGGGAATTTGAGCAACGATTTAAATGGTAATTATCAATAAACTTCCGGGCGACCAAAAGACCAGCGACCAAAAGATCGGCGACTAAAAGACCGGCGACCAATCGACCGTGTACCAGGCACACCATGGCGACATTCAACTCAATTACATTGGGTTGCCCATAAACTGAATGCTAACTGTTTGCTTACAGACAGCACAAATTCAGAATTCTTATTCCGAGAATAAAGTTACAATTCTGACTTTATTCTGACAATAATGCACTTTCCAGTAAAAAAAAAAGTAGTACACGTTCCTGTTAGTTTTAGAATTTGACTTAAAATCATACTAGATGGAAAAGAATAGTATTGACATGAATCTTCAAGTCTTCAAACTGTCAGTCATAACACACTTTTGACAAAAAACAGCATCACTGCCAATTTTTAAATCAATACTTTTGAGTTGTAAACACTACTTTAGAGTCGTAGTTATCATGAATAAGTGCAGGGAAAATATTTATTTAAAAAAATAACTCTGAAAAAGTATTTTAAAATGAACATTTATTCCTTCAGAATAAATGGGTGGGACTGTGGTTGTTGCTTTAAGCTTTTTGGTTCCAATAATTGACTGTAAATCGATTCAGAAACCCAATCAATTCAACGACTTGTTTACATAGGCATGTCTGTAGTCGATACTGGCATCTAGTGGATATGACTGGAAGTGCACACTGCTGCAACAAAGCTAAACAAGCAAGCGTCAGTGCACTCCATCTGGAAGAACGACGTCATTTTCCTCCACAATAATAAACATCTAAACAGAATACATATAATTAGGAATATATTTGTATCGATGTATCAACAACGTACGTTATTATAAAGACAGTCCTGTGAAACTCGATGGAGATCACCGTCGATAGTTGAGACTTAAAGAGGTTACGACTTCGCCCCTGCTAGTATGGCTACAACCATGAAACTAGATGCGTACATCTGGGGTAGGCGACGAAACTGGTAGCCATCTTGCGTCAGAAATTCCTATCGTTGAGCTCTAGCCGTGGCGCAGATCTTATGACGTCAACGCTCTGCGACACTTTGCAATAGTCGATTGTGTTCCCCGAGTTTATTTTTCAGGCAATCTTTTTCGGAACAGAAATGTATCTTTGAATTAAATTTACGTCAAATGTCATAAATTCTAACTAAACAAACCAACTTGTGCAATGCAAACGTCCTTAAACGTCTGATTAAGATCTTGTTTTAGCCTGACAGAAAAAAAATCGGGCAAAGCAGTACATATGGGCACAACGTGGAAAGAAATCTATTAATCATATAAACTTTGTCAAGCCAGTATGATGCTCGATTTCCCTTTAAAATAAAATGCGATTTAGGCTTATTAGGAAATACTCGCCTCTCTTTGGTCGTGCCGTAGTTTGCTGAACGAGTGGTTGATTCGCTCGAAACGTGCTAACTAACAGCATGGCAAACACAGAGCAGGAAATCGTAGAACTTCACGGAGACGAAGAAATAATTGAAGTCATCGATCTTAACGAGACGGAAGACTGTCCAGGTAAGGTGAACACAAAGATCAATGACGATCGCACGTCATTATTGCATAAGAAGCATTCGAAACGTTTTGACTTGACGGCTACGAACGTCCAATCCATTTGTACTGCGAGATCTGGCTTGATCATTCCCTGCTAGCCCTACCAGTTGATGGATTGGAATACATTGTGCAGCATCATGTTTCGAGTCCAACCCTGGGCTGCAAGATGTCAGATTTCAAAGACTCAAAATACCCTAGAGAGGATAACATCCCCATAAAAGGAATGAATTGGAGGGATATTCTCAATGACCACAACGCTTGTTACCATTCATCTTCTTCCAGATAATTTGGCAGATGACTTGGAGGACATCGACTTTGAGGACGCCGGCGACGCCAATGACGATGAAGGCTGGGAGACTGAGGACGAGATGGAAGCTGGGTCCGAGCGGGACGATAGCGAGCTGACCTTCTCCAATCACAGCGGTATTAGCAGTCCGCCATTTGGAAACAATTGGACGATTAGGTTGAAAGGGTATTTATCGGCTTCTATCAGGTGCTGTGTTTTGCGTGAGCT
This sequence comes from Stigmatopora argus, assembly GCF_051989625.1. Taxonomy (NCBI): domain Eukaryota; kingdom Metazoa; phylum Chordata; class Actinopteri; order Syngnathiformes; family Syngnathidae; genus Stigmatopora; species Stigmatopora argus. The sequence goes on from NC_135387.1 coordinate 25,785,030, forward strand.
TGGATCCAGCCACCAACAACTTGGCCGTGACTGGAGGAGAAGATGATAAGGCGTTTGTGTGGAGGGTGATCGATGGTGAAGTCCTTTTGGAGTGCACAGGTGAAGGTCGACAACAATATTGCAAGCACACTATCTCACTCTAGAGAGCAGAATAACCCATAGGCATTACAAAAGATGTTTCAGACCAACCATTTTGTATGAAAATTCATCATATTTAGTCTGACATTGACTGCATCAATTTAAAAAATATGAGATTTGAGATTTCCCCCATCCCATACACTTTAAAACGACACTAAACCATAACTCAATTTACATGGACTTAATACACAGTTTATTCCATTAAGTTCTTGGCAACATTATTTTAAAATGGAAATCTTAGGAAATACTCACAAGGGTCGTGGAGGGTGCTGGAGCCTATCCAAGCTAAATACGGGCACCAGGCGGGGGACAGCCTGAGTCGGTGGCCAACCAATCGCAGGGCTCAAAGAGACGGACGACCAATCATAGCTGGGGCAATTTACAGTGTCCAACCAGCTAGCCTAATTTACATGTTTTGGAAATGGGGGAGGACCGTGACCGGATGATTCGCCGAAAGACGTTTCGCCGACGGACGTTTGGCCGACGGACAGTTCGCCGAACGGACGTTTCGCCGAAACGGGATTCGCGCGCTCGCCCCGCCCATGGATCGTGTGTGTACATGTTTTTCAACCTCGGCCCGTTACAGATAACATTCATTTAGGAATGACAAGGGCATGTACTGCCCCCCGCTGGACATATTTCTAAATACAAGTACATACTACAATGTGCTGCCAATTTTTTATATTTTTTATTTTATCCTTGCGTTTAAAGTAGTATCCATTTGGACACGCAATGTAATTTATCAAAGCTGGGGATTGATGTCTGACACCGAGAAAAAACAACACTAGAAGACTTATGTGAAATTCTAAGTGCCTTGGACAGACGAGAGGGCTTGGAGAACAATACCTGAAAATGCCATGGAACACACTTTTACTCATAGTTTAATTTTAAATAATTTCCCATTTTAGGAAATATATATTCAAAATGATTTGCTGAGAACCTTAATTCAAAGATTAATCTCAACGTTTTCTATGCCGGTGTAAATTTTCTGGAGTAGGATTTCTGAATTTACAACTTCATTACAGTAGTACTTACTGTTACTACTACTTTATTTTCTCTATTTCTTCTGTCACCTACTGTTCTGCGTGATCTCCAAATGGCTACTACTTTAAACGCAAGGATAAAATAAAAAAATATAAAAAATTGGCAGCACATTGTAGTGTAGTACGTACTTGTATTTAGAAATATGTCCAGCGGGGGGCAGTACATGCCCTTGTTATGCCTAAATGAATGTTATCTGTAACGGGCCGTATATGGCCCGAGGGCCGAGGTTGAAAAACATGTACAGACACGATGCGGGGCGAGCGTTTCGGCGAAACGTCCGTTCGGCAAACTGTCCGTCGGCGAAACGTCTTTTGGCGAATCGTCCGGTCACGCTAAATATCAAAGAGAAAATTAAAAAAATGCATATCTTGCATGAGTTTGGGTGTTAGGAGGTTAAAATAATTTGACTTGCTCTCGGGCTGATTCAATTCTCGCGTTCTTTTTCCCGTGCAGGTCACAATGATTCGGTCACGTGTGCCGGATTCAGCCACGACTCCTCGCTGGTGGCTTCAGGTGACATGAGCGGACTTATTAAAGTCTGGAAAGTGGAGACGAAAGAGGAGATCTGGTCTTTCGAAGTTGGGGATCTGGGGGTAAGGCACATCTCCTTTCATTCACTTGAAAGTTCGCGATGGGCCTAAAAACGTTAAAGTTGACGTGGCCTTTCAGTGGTTGGAGTGGCACCCCTTTGCTCCGGTGCTCCTGGCAGGAACAGATGACGGTAACATGTGGATGTGGAAGATCCCCAGTGGAGATTGTAAAACCTTTCAGAGTTCTGCATGCCAGGCCACCTGTGGCAAAGTCCTTCCTGATGGTAATCCTGGTTTGGTTGTGATTGCTGTTATTATTTTTCTGCGAAGCTGACACTCATTGCCGCCATCTAGTGATTGTGCCCCAAATTTTTGGTTGGCATTGTTCTTGTTTTTCTACGTTTAAGAATTGGAACATTTCAAAGTAATTATACATGAAAAGTACATGTAAATTTTTTTGCGCCATGATTTTGTTAGAGGCTTTTTATATCGGAGTACAATTTGTATGTTTTAAAATACATTTATTCAGTTCATGAAGTAAAACTTTAAAAAACAAACCAAAAAAAACCTTTACGTTTAAGAATTGGAACATTTCAAAGACATTGTACATGAAAAGTACATTTACATTTTTTATGATTTTGTTAGAGGCTTTTTCTATCGGAGTATAATTTGTGTCTTTTAAAATACATTTTATTCTGTTCATAAAGTAAAACTTAAAAAAAAAAACTTAAAAAAAACCTTTACGTTTAAGAATTGGAACATTTCAAAGTAATTGTACATGAAAAGTACATTTACATTTTTTTGCGCCATGATATTGTTAGAGGCTTTTTACATTTTTACAATACATTTATTCTGTTCATAAAGTAAAACTTAAAAAAACAAACCAAAAAAATATCTTCTTCTTAGGAAAACGTGCTGTTGTGGGTTATGAAAACGGCAGCGTGCGTTTATGGGATTTGAAGCAGGGCAACAGCATTCACGTCATTAAAGGTGAGAGTACCCGCATATTTCGCATCAGAAGACAAGAACGGAGAAATTGCATAACCTTGAGAATCCGGAAAAAAATACGGAACTCCAAATTTTAAAAAATAAGCTATCTGAATGAAAAATTCACAGGTCAGGATGGACATCGGGGGGCGCTCACGTGCATCGCATGCAGCAAGGACAGCTCTTTGCTACTAACCGGCTCCGTGGACGGTTGCGCGAAGCTCATCAATAGTGCTACTGGCAAGGTAGGGACTTATTTCCCCTTCACACCACTATCTTTATTTCTACTCAGCGCGAGTCATTTCTCCACACCTTGGTTGCAGGTCGTGGGGGTGTTTACTTTGGACGGGGGGAAGTCCAAAGGATTGAGGGATGAGGAAGACTCCAACTCGGTGGAATCGGTGGGATTCTGCAACGTGTAAGTTTGCTCCATGTGAAGACTTGTCTGTCCAAAATACGTGCCTGGGAGTACAGTGGTACCTCGACATACGATCGTAATCCGTTCCCAGACTGAGATCGTATGTTGAGCTTTTCGCAACTCGGGCGAACGTTTCCCATTGAAATGAATTGAAAACAAATTAATTCGTTCCAACCCTCGGAAAAAACACCAAAAACAGGATATTGGATTGGAAAAAAATGTTTTATTTCTTCTAATTTGCCATATATTGACAAATGAATAAATAAAGAGTGGTTTAATAGTAATAAAATGTGTTTAATAGATGTAAAATTAGACTCATTTCGCGGAGGGGAGAGACAACAACACACACGGAGGCGGAGGTGGGGGCGGTTCGGGGGGGACTTTATCCACGGCACTAGTAAACGAACAAACAAATTTAAATTAACCTGGACAAATATATACAGACACTCAAACATACATTTAATGTAACTTTACACAAAACTGGATTCTACTTTTGTCTTAATCTTTTGTTACCTTTATTTTCCGGGTTAGTGGTTTGCCACGCCTCCACCCTCACGTTCGCTATCGATGGACTGTTTGCTGTTGTATTGCCTTCAAAATATTGCGAAAATGATGCACACAAATGGCCTCACAAAAGGATAACGCACGGCCACTTGCCAATGAGAAATAGTCTTTAAAGAATGATCACGGGAACTTCTTTCCTTAGAAAGAATAACAGGAAATGCAATAGCCGAGCTTACCCACGTATTTATTGTGAGTAATGAAGTTTTATTCTGAGAAAGGGTGCCATTGGCAATCAGTGTTGTGTGCACGAGTATACTTCATTACCCAGAAAGCCCTCTTTTTGCCCGCGCATGCGTGTTGTGCGTTTCCTGGTGGAAACTCGTCTGAATAAATCGTTCAGTCCTCGTAGATATAGTAGTTATACACAAAAGAGATGCGGCAAAAAAAGACAGTGCGCTACAATGATAAACAGCCTCTCATGTCATGGCCACCTGGCTTCGTCGCATCTTGAAATTTCAATCGTATCGCGAGCGAATTATTCGATGGAAATTTTCGTCGTACCACGAGCATGTCGTACCACGAGGTACCACTGTACTGATTGAAATCCTTTGCAGCCTCCCGCTCCTCGCAGTGGCTTACTTGGACGGCATTTTGGCCATCTATGATATTCCCACGCAGGTCCTGCGACACCGCTGCCAGCACGAGGTAAACCGGCCGCCATTTTGGAGATCACAGTCAAAGAAGTGCAATCTTGCCATCTTTCTCTTTTTGCTCTTCCAGGCAGGCATCGTTCGCCTGCAGTGGGAGGAGTCTTCTTCACTCGTGTCCACCTGCAGTTTGGACGGAGCGCTACACCAATGGGACGCTCGCACGGGCGACATGGTGTCCGAGTATCGCGGGCACGCTTTGGAGATCTTGGATTTTGCCGTGAACAGGTGGGACGTACGAATGTTATCTTTTGGGTGGATTTTGCCTTGACTCAAATGTTTGACTCTTCTGCAGGGAAGGGACAGTGGCAGTCACGTCTTCAGGGGACAGACGAGCCAAAGTTTTCTGCCTCCAAAAACCTGATCGATAAAAAATATAGCGAGAGAAAGAGAAACTCAAATTCTCAGGAATCAAGCGGCACCTCAACAGAATCCAATTTCACCTATTCGCTTTTTCTCGTGCTGTCTTTTGTAAATCTCCATCGACGCAACCCCACTCAAGTCATTTCTCATGTTTAAATCATTTCAATCAAAGAAAATGCCGGATTACCGTATTTATTCGTGTATAACGCGCACCCATAATTTGCGTGACCGGACGATTCGCCGAAAGACGTTTCGCCGACGGACGTTTGGCCGACAGACAGTTCGCCGAACGGACGTTGCGCCAAAACGGGATTCGCGCGCTCGCCCCGCCCCCGGATCGTGTGTGTACATGTTTTTCAACCTCGGCCTGCGGGCCATATACGGCCCGTTACAGATAACATTCATTTAGGAATAACAAGGGCATGTACTGCCCCCCGCTGGACATATTTCTAAATACAAGTACGTACTACAATGTGCTGCCAATTTTTTATATATTTTTTATTTTATCCTTGCGTTTAAAGTAGTAGCCACTTGGAGATCAAGCAGAACAGTACGTAACAGAAGAAATAGAGAAAATAAAGTAGTAGTAACGGTAAGTATTACTGTAATGAAATTGTAAATCCAGAAATCCTATTCCAGAAAATTGCGGGGCGAGCGCGCGAATCCCGTTTCGGCGAAACGTCCGTTCGGTGAGCTGTCCGTCAGCCAAACGTCCGTCTTTCGGCGAATCGTCCGAGTACCCATAATTTGTGACTAAAAATTGGTCTACATTTTTTTTTCCACTTATCTCAGCTCACACCAAGGATCGCACCGGTACTGGTAACTGGCAAATGCTGAACACACGTCGCCATGACAAAACATTTATTCACAACATATGGTAGGGAAACCTGGTAAAATAAACTACCAGTATGAACCCAATTGTCAAATGGAATTTACAATTTTAAATCCTGAGTCTAATCCATCATCATAATATTAAAACATTTTCAAACTCTGATTCATCATCACTGGCAAATAGAAAGGGCTCTTGCACCCTATCTGGCGGACAAAGACAAATCTTACGTCTCCCAATATAAAGGCTGCCGAGGGGACTGGCGGAGGGCAGTGTTTCACCGGGATTTGTGTACAACGCGCACCCAAACTTTGTTTTTCGGTACAACATTTTGCGCGTTATACTCAAATAAATACGGCATGTCCATTTCTCCTAGCGTATTTGTTTTGTTTAATATACCTGGGTAAATTAAATGATTTTTGCTTTTTTGAGCCTCCCGTTTGTGTGCCATTTAATATACCCCTGCCGTTTAATATACCCGGGTATATTAAACGGCAACTCAGCTTTTTGGGCAAGATATGTATGGTGTTCTTGGGGGCATAATTATGGAAACTTAAGTTCATTAAAATTCCAAGTCAGACTTTATTCAGCAGTAAGTAGTTTTAGTCTGCAAAACGTTGATGCACCCCGTCACGGCATAAAGAGTGCGTAGTGGATCGTAGCTTGCCGTTTGTACGCCATTTAATATACCCCTGCCGTTTAATATACCCGGGTATATTAAATGCAGTGGCGGGCCTTCAAGGCCTTCTCTGCTGGCCTAAGAAATATCTGAATCATATATTATACTTTGTCCATCAATACTTATTAAATAATTAGCCAGAGCTACCAAACTGTATTTGGAGCTAGCTAGTCACAAGCAAATATGTTGTTGTGTCGATTTAAAGCCATTTTCAAGACGGACTATGCCAGAAATACGACAGGACAGGCTCGACTTTCAGCATTAGCTTCGATGGCGATATAAAAGAAGGAAGAAAGAAAGGAGGATGGATATTGTATACAGTTAAAAAGGATTTTTGGTAAGTAAAATATGGCTATATTCCTAAATAATATTTCAATTGTGGGCCAAGTTCTGTTATCTGAAAAGCTCTAGTGTTTGTATTTAAGCTCGTGTTTATATTTAATCACTAAATGCTGCTAGGAAGTGGATTTTACCCTTTTTTAGTGCATTGATTTATTGATTATTTTTGTGTCGCAGTTGTAGCTGCAGTCGAGGTTTTATAGCCATGAAATAGTTTTTGAGGGTTGGATTGATTCGTTGAAGGCGCTACGAGAAAATGCACGGACCGTCACTGATTAAATGGGGGGGTATATTAAACAGCAAAATACAGTAACCTGTGTTTTATTGTTCCGATCTGTATCATCAAACGTAAATATATACATGAAAAATATACTAAACGCATTTTACTCCCATTCTGTTTTTGTGTGGTTCTTTGTTGTTGTCAGTCAAGTTAAGGGCGGTTGGAACAAGAATCTAAATAGTTTTTTTCATTAAAAAAAGATCATTAATGCAGGAATTTGTGATTTGTGCAACATCACAATCTTAAACGCATCGACACCACTTAAAAAAAATAAACTGCCATATAATATAATCATTTCTTATGTGATTGACCATACTTGCTGGTTCCACCGCCATTTTTCCTGGAGTCATCGGGTAGACAAGACGGTTCTCGAAGTGAATCTTCTTCAAAATATAGTATAGTTAAATCTCATTAAAAGGAAGAAAAAAGTCCTATGAATCTTGTGCTGAAACAAATGTAATAGCTCAACTCAATTTGACCATAAAGGGGCTTTAGTTCAAGATGATCAAATCCAATTGATCAATCTGTCCAATTGGAGTGGCATACACACTGAAGTATCTCCTCGAGCCATCTCGGTGCAAACTTAATCATAAAGATAGGCTTCATTTGTAATGCTTTCCAGTGAGTCGGCCTGCCTGGCACCAAAAGTTCGACGTATACTGAGATCGCCAACAACACTGAGAAATTTTAAACAGTTTTTAAATTTAAGAATATTGAAGACGCATTTCCATATTTTGTCCTTGAGTGGACCAATTTTGTCATTTGTGATAAGTTCTTCTACTTCTGCTTGTCATTCAGTGTGAAAATACTGGAGAATATTCATTGTATTTTGGGTTAATTATGTTTTGCTGCAGTTTTTCAGCATTTTAATCCATTCTCGGGCATTTCAAACCATTACATTCCACTGGGAACAGTTTTTCACGTTCCATAAATTTTATTAACTTGATTTATTTGACTTTTCATTGACAACCCCTCACAATATTTTTCACAGTCATTGAATTTCCATATTTTTTAGTTTTCCCAATTTCCATTGAGAGCATTCTTTCATTTAAAATATTCACGTTCCTTATCCAATTTTCATATCCCAAATTTTTCCCAATATTCCAAGATATATTTCTCCATTTAGTATTTTTTTTTACACATTTATAATTTAAATTCTACTTTTTTAGTGTAAAGAATAACATTTCTTCATTTTTTTTCATTTTTCAATCAGCTTGTCTGAATTGACTCAATATTTTGAATTTTTAACCATTTTGGGGGGAATTTACAGACCGTTCCAACATTTTTGACGAACAAACAACCGCTCTTTTTTTCCCCCAATCCACCTCACAGATTTCTACCCGTTGCTCGTTTGAGTTTGCCATCCCACCAACCAGGATAAACATCCTGTGCACAAGTGCTCCTTCCTCATGCCTACATTTTTTGGGATCCTGAGCTCATTGTATCTGGTTGTTGTAAGTCATCCAGCCAGACACGAACATGACAACACACAATGTATACTCACTTGCGGTAGCCTCGTACCGTAACTAGCGGATGGCCAAAGCTTGAGCTCTTAAATGTGGACTTTCTTAAATGGCCCCAAATTGGAGCACCCGTTTGAAACAGCAAATATTTTTATCGACGCTAATATTCAAGGGAACGTGTCCTCCCTTTTGGCCTACGTTTTGAGACGTCCTTTCCGGCGTGCTCTTTCCAGACGTGTTCGGGTTCGGGGGAAAGGTTGTGTTTAAAGACATTATCTGACAGGCGCTGGGATGGCGACCAGCTTGCCTTCAGACTTTCGTGGAAAGAGAAGAACAAAGCGACCGTCATCCATCTGAAGCTCTGTTTGCGTACGTGCATGGTGGGCGTGGCACCTGTTGGGAATTCAAACATGAATGTTGGGTGAGTGATTGAGTGAGTGAGTGAGATATTTCGTGAAAGTGTGAGCAACAACGTGAAAGCAATGAGAATGTGCAAGAGCGAATGAAAGCGTGACTGGTAGATTGAGTGTGTGGGTACTCGGTTGTTTGGTCGCCGGTCTTTTGGTCGCCCGGAAGGTTATTGATAATTACCATTTAAATTGTTGCTCAAATTCCCTAAATACAAACTGCGAATTATTATTTAGTCATACTTAATGCCCTATTAATTATTAGGCCAAAGAAAAGCTCCAAATTTCCCGGACTTTTGTGTTTTGTTGGAGAACTTGTTAAGACCCTGACTGACATAGCTTCTTAAAGGGACAACGCATGTACATACAAACTCTTATACACTCACACGTCCGCTCAGTGAAACTGCTCAGGGCCATAGTTGGCTTTTATTGATGCGTAGACCATGTTGTTTTACCTTGTTTTGTCGCCGGTCTTTTGGTCGCCCGTTGTTTGGGTCCGGGCGACCAAAAGACCGGTGACCAAAAGACCGGCGACCAAAAGACCGGCGACCAAAAGACCGGCGACCAAAAGACCGGCGACCAAAAGACCGGCGACCAAAAGACCGGCGACCAAAAGACCGGCGACCAAAAGACCGGCGACCAAAAGACCGGCGACCAAAAGACCGGCGACCAAAAGACCGGCGACCAAAAGACCGGCGACCAAACGACCGCACACAGTGTGTGTTAACATGAGACGGTCAACATGTGCTTTATGAATCATTGTATTCCGCCCATTTCTTTTTCCAGTACAAATTTTGAGGTACACACGCTGTTTGCGTCAGGATTTAGCTCTGTCTGGATTTAGCAGGGTCATGAATGCATAATAGCACCCAAACGTGGGGATGCAAAAAAGGGACAGGGAGTGGAGTGGGGTAGCATAAACTTTTATGACTGTGGCAGGATTAGCAAAAAATAACAAAGACTTTGAAAAATCAAATAAGAAAATCAAACCTGACGGGGAGGACACGGTCACGGCATACGCAGACGATCCGACAAAGGCTGAGAAACACACAGGGTTTAAATAGACAGACATGGGTTGATGAGACAATCAGAAACACCTGCTTCACGCAAGAGGCAGCAAACAAGAGATATAGTACCAGGGGCCGGGAGGCGACAGGTGAACTTAATGGGCAATTACATGGGCAGGTCGCACATGGAAAAACATAACAAAACAGAAACATAACAAAAGCAATCCCTAACGGTTTGCCTCTACACTTGAAAAGACGCCGTCAGTGTACTTCGTTGATGATGACACATGATAAGAAAGGACACCAACAGAGCGAGCTAAAGTCAAAGACGATTAGGATCTTGGTTGATTTATTGATTGCCATTTCGGAGGCTTACAAGATGGAAGAAACTGGGACAACGACCACATAAAGGAACGTGAGTCAGGGAGCAATACCAAAGAGAGCAACAGAGTTTCTCTTAGAGACTCTTTTAGCATTCAGCTCACTCATCTAGTAAATTGAATTGAACAATTTTTATTGTCATTATACACGTATAATGAGTTGTTAAGCTTCACCACAAAGTGCACAAATAACAACAACAAACAAACTGATAAATAAATAACCAAAAATAAGTAATAAATAAGTAGTCAACATAAGTAGTCAGAACATAAATGAGTTGGGAAGTGCACAAATAAAAACAACAACAAATAAACATAAATAATCAATATATAATAATAAATAAATAAGCAATAGATAAGTAACATAATAAATAAGTAGTAGTCAAGATAATAAGTAGTAGTCAACATAATAAGTAGTCAAAACATAAATAAGTTGGGAAGTGCACAAATAACAACAACAAATAAACATAAATAATCAATACATAATAATAAATAAGTAATCAATAGATAAGTAACATAATAAATAAGTAGTAGTCAACATAATAAGTAGTCAGAACATAAATAAGTTGGGAAGTGCACAAATAACAACAACAAAAATAACATAAATCAATACATGATAAATAAGTAATCAATAGATAAGTAACATAATAAATAAGTAGTAGTCAACATAATAAGTAGTCAGAACATAAATAAGTTGGGAAGTGCACAAATAACAACAACAAACAAACTGACAAATAAATAATCAATAGATAAGTAACATAATAAATAAGTAGTAGTCAACATAAAAAGTAGTCAGAACATAAATAAGTTGGGAAGTGCACAAATAACAACAACAAATAAACATAAATCAATACATAATAAATAAATAATCAATAGATAAGTAACATAATAAATAAGTAATAGTCAACATAATAAGTACTCAGAACATAAATAAGTTGGGAAGTGCACAAATAACAACAATAAATAAACATAAATAATCAATACACAATAAAAAATAAATAGATAAGTAACAAATAGATAAGTAGTCAACATAATAAATAAGTAGTCATCATAGAAGTAGTAAACATTGAATACAACAAAAATAAGCATCCTAAAAGTTTGAGTCAACATTGATTGGATTTTCCATCTTTGACTCCTACTACAATCAATGCATGTTAAACAAAGAGAGCAACATTTGCTTCATAATGAAGAAACACTCCCCATTTTGTGGTAAAAATGTTTTTCCCTGATTCTACCCATCAAATTAAGTGTTCTTCTCCCGTACTTCAACTTGTTACCACATCGCATGCGTTTCTAATGTGCTGCGGCTCTGAGTCGTTCCACAGACGAGCTGCCGGCCGTTGCCAACCAGGAATCTTATTATGAAGGGAACAAATTTACATCCTGGTTAGGAGGGGGCGAAACTGATGGAAGGGGCTGAGAGATCAAGTCAGTGGGTCAGGAGGCGTCTGCCTTTGTCCTCCTCCTCAGTGTGCACCTCCTCTTCACAGCCTGTGGACCTAAAGACATCCCTCTAACTGTCCTGCAGTATCTTCTGAACATTCCAAGAACTTAGGACCCACTGACGAGATTTAAAAGGAAGCAGCAATGGTTATCTGAGAGAAGATGCGGCAGCCGGAAGGCATGATAACAAGCTGAATTAGGACAAGTGGTCAGCAATTTCACCAAAGGTAAACTCCATTTTACTCAACTCATTTCATCCAAAAAATGCATGCGATCCACTTCTCAAAAGTTCATGTATTTGACCTATAATGGGCAAATATGATAAGGATGCCATATAGCACATAGAGGTGACATATGGTATAGATACGCGCTTTTATTGGACGACTCTGCAAACATGTTCCCTGGTAAATATTCTAAAGTTTGTATGGATTAAAAGAAAAAAGAAAAAAGGCGTGCCAGGATGTTACATGCTAGACCGCATGTGTGTTTATGAAAAGCACTGACCTACATTTGAAGTTCACGGAAATGATTGATCTGGTGTAGCGATGGATAAATACAGGAGGTCCACGGACATATTTAATGTGGGTATCCGCTTTCGTCGTCTGTGGACGCGGCGGTTGAGGTCGGATTCGGAGATGACGATACTTTTCATGCCAGATCTGTGAGGGTCACAAACAAAGAGCCTTTGGTGTTATAGTCATATTTAAATAGCTTTAGGGCCCTTAGTATATTGCTGGAGAAAGGAGAACACGGCAGCATGAGGAAACAGGGACAACAACACTTTGACATTTAGTGTTTGTTCTCTATAAAAATAATGAATTCTACCACCGTTGGGACTGGGACGTTTCTTCCATTTGAATTTGCCCCACGACATCTTCAGCGTTTGACCTGATTGGCTGGTCGAAAGAAAACTGCCACGTAGAGAAAAGAACGCATCAAGATCTGCAGTCTACTGTTAAATATGCAGATGCCACCTTAGTTTACAATCTTCTATCAAAAAGCTCTTCCACCACTGCAAGATTTTGTCCAAAAAAATTCCAACACATCAACAAGGGCTTGCTCTAGATTTCGTCGACGGACAATTTGTCCCAAATTAGGGTTAGGGGATAGTGGTTAAGGTTAGGGTGATTATAATTTTGAGAGAGAGAGATTACCTGGTTGATCGCTTTCAACAAATTATTCATGCAACAAAACAATTGTTCGCGAGGAAGCAACCGTTCGACATAAACGCTCTTCGACTAAATATCCATTCGACATATCGTCCAGCGACATGTCTGTTCGACGAACTGTCTGGCGACGAAGTGTCCGGCGACGAATTGTCCGTCGACGAAATGTCCGGGTACCAGAGGTGACTGTCTAGTTAGTTCCCTTCAAAAAGAGTGCATCTGAATAGGATCGTGACCGGACGTTTCGTCGAAAGACGTTTGGTCCCCGGACGTTTGGTCGACCGGACGTTTGGTAGAACGGACGGGCCGTCGACCGGACGTTTGGTCGCCGGGTTCGCTCGCTGTCAAATTGAGAGAGAGAGAGAGAGACAGAGAATTTACTGTTGAAAGCGAGCAACCAGGTAATCTCTTGCTCTCAAAATTATAATCATGAGAGAGAGAGAGTCCATTCTACCAAACGTCCAGTCGACGCCCCGTCCGTTCTACCAAACATCCGGTCGACCAAACGTCTTTCGACGAAACGTCCGAGTGCCGAATAGGATAGACGGACAAAATTGCGATCACAACGCTGTATAAAACTATACTACTTTTGTGTGTGTATGTGTCATCGTTTACCTCCAACATGCACATGGGACTAAAGATAGAAATTAACCCTCGGCTAAAATCTTACATATTTACATCTCATGTCATTTTCTGAACTGCTTTTTCCTCACTAGGGTCACGGGGGGTGCTGGAGCCTATCCCAGCTGACTTTAGGCCAGAAGTGGGGGACAACCAGTATTGTTGGGCAGCCAATCGTAGGGCACAAGGAGACAAACAACCAATCACGCTCACACTCATACCTAGGGACAATTTAGAGTGTCCAATCAGCCTACCATGCATGTCTTTGAAATGTGGGAGAAAAGCAGGGTACCCAGAAAAAACCCACACAGGCCCGGCGAGAACATGCAAACTCCACACCGTTGGACCGACCTGGATTTGAACCCAGGTCCCCCACCGTGAGGCCGACGCACTGACCACTCGTGACTGTGTCTATTAACGTGAATATGAATATGTTCATTAATATGTGCTGTCGCTTATTAAATAAATCAATCTCAAACTCAAACTAGTCTAAATCAAAATCAAATCAAAAGCCTTTATTGTCATCATACACAGCTGCGTATAACGAAATTGGTGGTGCTACTCCACAAAGTGTGTTTTACCAGTAAAAAAACCATAAATAGTAATATAAAAGTATAAAAAATCACATCCCGGGTAAGTAAATTCTAAAATATTGCACAGTCTAAGACAGGGGTCGGAAACCTTTCTGACAGAGAGAGCCATAAAAAATTTAGATTTTCAAAAATCATCTTCCTGAGAGCCATACTCAAAATATAAAAGTCAAAATACATGAAAATATATGCGTTTTTAGTCATTTCACTACTTTTAAAGTACATAAAGACTGAATTCTTTTGATAACGTTGCTAATCAATGAGTATCAATGACGATATGCATGGAGAAGAGTCTAATTAAAAAAAAAAAAAGATTAAAAAGGCACTAGAGGTCGTGTCAAAGCCACAGTGCCGATGTAACGCTCCTATTGGTGTGTTTGGGACTGTTTCCATATTTTAGCTCACGGGTTAGCGGAGAGCCTCATGCACTCATCACAAAAGAGCCGCATGTGGCTCCCGAGCCATAGGTTCCCTACCCCTGGTCTAAGATATTGCACATTGTTATTGCACACCCCGAAGTTATTGCACAGAAGGGATTGTGTGTCGTGCTACCGCAAGTTCAGAGTCCTGATGGCTGTGGGAAAAAACTGCTTTGTGAGACCTGTAGCAGAGGTCAGAGGGCAGCAGCTGGAACAGGTTGTGACCAGGGTGGTATTGGTCCCTGACAATGTTCCTGGCTCTGCCGAGGTAGCGAGGGCTGGCAATGTCATCCATTGAGAGCAGAGAGCAGCCGATGATCTAGTAAAGTCATCGTGGTTGATGAGTCCACCTCCCACAAGGGTAGTCTAAGGCTCTGTTCTTTTTGTGGTCTCACAGGGTCATCAGCGATCGACAATGGACTGCGGCGACCCCAGTCGGGAACACCTCATCTACGCCATCACGGTCCCGGTGTCGGCCTCCATCATCCTGGCCAACCTGGTAATCATCCTGGCCATCTCGTGCAACCGCCAACTCCACAACACACCCAACTACTTCTTCCTCAGTCTGTTAGTGGCCGATCTGTGCACGGGCGTGGCGCTGCCGTTCATCCCCCTGATGGGACTCAACCGCCAGTTGAGCTTCGGCTCTTGCCTGGTGGCGCACGTTTTCCCCAACTTCCTTTTCCTGGCCTTCCTCCTCAATTTGGTGTTGGTCCACTACGAGCGATACATTTGCATCGTGAAACCCCTGCATTACAGCAACCTGTGGATGCATCGAAGTTTCCCCCTGGCCCTGCTGTCGGCGTGGGCGCCGCCTCTGCTGTTCGCGTCCCTGCCGGCGTTTGGCTGGAACAACTGGAGCGCCCCCGATTGGAACAGCTGCTGTCGTGGCCAGGGGTCGAGCCCGCTGTCAAACTGTTCTGCCAACGTGACCACGTGCTGCTCGTACCGACGCGTCTTCCCTAACGCCTTCATCTACCTGGAGGTCTACGGCCTGGTCCTTCCCGCCATCCTCGCAATGGCGGCCATGACGGGCCGCGTCCTGTGGATCACGCGGGGTCAGCTGAAGGACATCTGCCGCCTCCACCGTTCCGTGGAGCGGGGCCAGGCCTCGGACCAGGAACAGCGGCTGAACGTGCGCTACACTCGCTGCGTGGTGGCCGTGTCCGTGACTTTTCTGGCCTGCTGGGTTCCTTACCTCATCTACATGCACGTGTGCATCGCCTTCTTGATCAGCGACGCCAAGGGGAACGCCACCACGCACATCGTACTCTCGTGCACCGGCATCGGCAGCATGGCGGTGGTGCCGATTGTTTTGGGCCTGGCCAACAGGCAGTACACCGAACCGGCGTACAAGTTGCAACAGAAACTCCGAGACAGGTTGAGGTGGAGGATGACCAGATCCGGAGAGCCTGCAGTCTCAGTAAATGTCGACGACAATGTAGTTTAGTTAACCTCACAGTTCTGGGGTCGAGAGTTTCGATCCCAGGGGGGTCCTCACTGTGTGTAATTTGCATGTTCTACCTGGGCTTGCGTGGGTTTTCTCCGGGTACTCCGCTTTCCTCCCACATCCCAAAAACATGCATGCTAGGCTAGCTGTTTGAACACTCTAAATTGCCCCCAGGTATGAGTATGATTGGTTGTTTGTCTCATTGTGCCTTTTGATTGGCTGGCCATCGAATCACAGTGTCCCCTGCCTGGTTAGCTGGGATAGGGTCAAGCAGACCCTTGTGAGGATTAGTGGTTCAGAAAATGGGTACTCTGATGATTCGCCGAAAGACGGGGGCGAGCGCGCGGATCCCGTTTCGGCGAAACGTCCGTTCGGCGAAACGTCCGTTCGGCGACCTGTCTGTCGGCCAAACGTCCGTCGGCGAACCGTCTTTCGGCGAATCATCCGGTCACGCAGAAAATGATACATATAAACATTCTAAGATGTTAGGTTGAAAACAATGGAAGACTTTATAAGCAGAAGTCTCCATTTTGGGAAATGAGTCAAATTTGTACTCACATTTGAGGAGGTACGTATTTAGAGACAATTTTGTGGCAATGTTAATATTTATGGTGTCAAAGGAGATGAGACTACCTGCTGTGAAATGGCCGTAGCACTTTTTTTAAAATGTAACTTTAATTTTTGGCAAGTTTTCAAATGAAACTGGTTGATTTTGCAAGGGTAGGAAAATAAGGCAACATTGAATGAAGGCGCAATACCGACTTGGGGGGGAGGCGTGGCTTTCATTTTGTCTGAATGGCACTTGTTTCATTGAGAGCTTTAACTTGACAATATGGAAACAAAAACTGTAAAGCAGTACTCCTCAAAGTTTGGGTTTCGAGCTGCATCTCGGTCAGGAGCAAGAAAAGTAGAAAATTAACTTGCAAAAGTATAGACTTCCTCTTACAATGCAGCTGTGATAGGCATTAGGCATAATTGTGTAATGCAATCAGAATACACCTGCCACAGTTGGAGTGCTCTAATGAAACCTAAATTAAGTCTGATGTTCCAGTTGGCTTTCCTGTCATTTTGACAGTCACATTTGGCAGCGCTGCCTATTAGAACAGGCATTTAAACCTAATGGCAAAAAAAACAATGTTTTCCTTTCCTAAATAACAAACCCATTCCATTTGGATATTTGAACTTTGACTCGAACAAGTTGAGGGCGGCCCGTTGGGGCGAGTGGTTAGAGCGTCGGCCCCACAGCTCTGGGGTCCTGGTTTCAAATCCAGGTCACTTCCACCTGTGTGGCGTTTGCATGATCTCCACAGGGCCTGCGTGGGTTTTCTCTGGGTACTCTGGTTTCCTCTCACATTCCAAAAACATGCATGATAGGCTGATTGGACACTCTAAATTGCCCCTAGGTATGGGTTCGAGTGTGCATGGTTGTCCAATTCAGGGTGTCCCCCGCCTCTGGCCCGGATACAGCTGGGAGTGGCTCCAGCACCCCCCACGATCCTAATAAGGATAAAGCGGTTCAGAAAATGAGATGAAATGCGAAAAAAACTACCCCCTATAATTGCAGTTTTGCCCCTGAAAGTAGGATTTAGCCTTTTTTTTCTCCAAAATCGTTGACACATTCATTCTCATAAAGTTAGGAAGGAGAAAAAAAATGTAGCTGTGTCATGGAACCCTGGAACAAAAAAAATGTCCAGTCAACAGCCCGACAGTGACTCAGTTTGTCTATTTGCAATCATTAATGTAAAGATCTAGCACTTGTGGTAGTGGTAGTGGTAGTCAAGTAGCAACAGGAGACCACCTTACGCCAGTTGCCAACAAATAGCAAGGCGATACTTAATGGGGCATTGTTACAATTTCCGCAGGAAAACTGCTTATGCCAAAGGATTCTCACACGATGTAGTCGAGGCTCCAGGTCTTGTTATTTTGGCTGCACTTGAAATGATTGTAACCAGTTTCTCTCTACCTCCTGCCTGCAATGTTTACTCCTTCTTTCCCCGCCAGTGTTTATCTATGTACTGGTATGCAAGCTTGGGAGGAAAGATGGATGCACTCCCTCCAGCAGTCCAATTCATCTACCGTAGGAAGACGCGCCGTGGAATAACGTTGACCTTTTTTCCATGTATCAGGATGCTCGTGCAAGAAACTGAATTGGAACTTGAATTTCAAGATTTTTTTTACCCCCATGTATAAATCAAAGGTCACAAAAATGAGTGTATTGTACAGATAAAATCTGTGGAAAGGATGTGTTTACTCTCAAAGAACAAGGATATCGTATGTTGAAATAAATGTGGAATACAGTGGACTTGTGTGCCTTGTCATTTGTTTTCCTTACTCAAAGTGGGCTTTTAAATGTGCAGCATTTAACACGTGGGTGGAGAGAACACGGAACGCAACGATGGACTGGGGATGAAGAACAGACTGATTTAATTAGTCGTCAAACAAGGTCTGAAATGATGCTTAGCCTGAGGAGAGATGGGATGCCCTGGTGGGATCTGGGTGTTCCTCTTGCATGCTAACTCTATGTACAAATATGTTTTCCACATTGGAATAACACATGTTACAAGAACAAATAAGCAAAGGGGAATATTCAAGACAGCCGGCATCATTCATGATTTTAGATAACCACAGCAAATTAAATTGAGTTAAGCCCCGAACACTGACATTTTATTATGCGTAATCTTATGATGACAGTGTGTGTTGAAAAACAGGTAGTGGTACTGTTTAGTTGAAAAAGCACCTCAAATTATAGGAGACAACGCCAAAGTTATATTATGGTTTTTTATGTGATTCCATGGATCTTCAAAATTGCATTTGCAATTGTAGGTTTTGCCACATTGGATTGGATTGGATAACTTTATTCATCCCGTATTTGGGAAATTTCATTGTGACAGTAGCAGAGGGTGATTAGACAAAACAACAAAGCAAAAGCACAAAGTACAAAGCAAATCAAAGTAAATGGGATCATTAAGAATCACCAAATCAAATCATTAAGACAGAAAAGCAGCAAAAACACAAAAACGAGCAAGAGTGGACGGAGCTACCGCCACCGGCTGCCACTTGAACGGCGCCATCCTGGTTGCGGTAGCAAAAATGGATACAGACTCAAAAAGACATTGTAAAGTTGGACAAAACCTGGAACCACACACAGGAAGTCCACCACAAGATGGGGAACTTCTGCAGACTGTGACCAAGGTAGAGAATATGCAGAGTCACTCTTCCAAGCTTATCCACACAGTTCCCCAGTAGTCTGGAGCTGAAGACAACAGTAGCAGAGTAGAACCCCTCGGCTTCGTTGCTGGTAAGCGCCGACAGCTCTTCCATCTTATCCCATGATGGAATGGTTGGTCAGAAGCGTTGCTTCTTCTCCCGGCACTTTTGTCCAGCTCCAAATTTCCAGCGGCACGGTGTTGCTCCTTCTGCTGCGTATTGTAACAGCTAGTCCCATGTGTATGACAGCGTAGGCATGGCTGATGGTTCCAAAAAAGAAGTGGCAGAAAGAAGCCAGGCTAACAGAACAATGAAAGTTGTAAAAACATTAAAAGTATAAAGTACAAAGTAAAGTAAAAAGGAATGTATTAAGAAATATTAAAATGTAATTAAAAAAAAGATAGAAGGGCTACAAACACGAAAAACAAATAAGAGTGGACAGAGCTACTGCCACTGGCTTCCGCATGACGGCACCATCTTGGAAAAAAAAGACTGACTAAAGAGAACGTTCAAACACGGCGTTCCCTGCCGTTGCCGTGGCAACTTGCTGCTTGGACGAGGTAAGGTGTGGTGTTCGTGGTTATTTGGGGGGACTTGTAACTTCTCAGGTGGTGTTTGAGTTTAGAAATCTGATGAAAAGAAAGGTTAAGATTTAGTGAGATACAAATGGTCTGTGCTTTTGATAACCCATAAGGGTTCCTCATTTGGAATACATGCCGGATTCAGAAAGGTCAGAAAAGGTTAGAAAGGTCAAAGGAATTCGCACCTGAGTGACGCATGAATTTGTCCATTCTGGAAAGACACAGAACAGAGGCAATTATTGACATCATAAATACCGTGACCGGACGATTCGCCGAAAGACGTTTCGCCGACGGACATTTGGCCGACGGACGTTTCGCCGACAGACAGTTCGGCGAACGGACGTTTCGCCGAAACGGGATTCGCATGCTCGCCCCGCCCCCAGATCGTGTGCGTACATGTTATTCAACCTCAACCCGCCGGCCATATATGGCCTGTTACAGATAACATTCATTTAGGACTAACAAGGGCATTTACTGCCCCCCGCTGGACATATTTCTAAATACAAGTACGTATGTACTACAATGTTCTGCCATTTTTTTTATTTTTTTTATTTTATCCTTGCGTTTAAAGTAGTAGCCATTTGGACACGCAGTGTAATTTATCAAAGCTGGGGATTGATGTCTGACACTGAAAAAAACAACACTAGAAGACTTATGTGAAATTCTAAGTGCCTTGGACAGACTAGAGGGCTTAGAGAACAATACCTGAAAATGCCATGGAACACACTTTTACTTCTAGTTTAATTTTAAATAATTTCCCATTATTTTAGGAAATATATATTCAAAATGATTTGCTGAGAACCTTAATTCAAAGATTAATCTCAACGTTTTCTATGCTGGTGTAAGTTTTCTGGCGAACTGTCCGTCGGCCAAACGTCCATCGGCCAAACGTCTTTCGGCGAACTGTCCGAGTACCCAGAAATACAACTAAGAATTCAGCCCAGGTAACAAATTATCCACACGCAGTGTGTGAATAGTTCATTCGGAGCCTATCCCAGCTCATTTGGGGTCATGTTCAACGACTGTGTAGGTACCTCTGCTCCTCGCCCTCTAGCAGCTTGTGATAGGTGGCGATCTCAATATCCAGGGCCAGCTTAAGGTCCATCAGTGCTTGTTGTTCTCGGATCTGGCAGGCCAAGTCGTGCTTGGCGCGCCTCAGGGCCTCCTCCAGTTGGCCGATATCCTTGCGGGCCTGCTCCAAGCTTCCGTCACCTTCAACAATTGCAGCGTTGATGTCTTTCTCCAAAGATTCTTCCTACACGCAGAGTAACAATGATTTAAAGGAGATTCTGCTATATGCATAATGCCTAGACCAGGGGTGTCAAACTCATTTTTTGTCGCGGGACACAAATTTAGTGCCTGACGGAAAATGATTCAATAGTTGTTAAAAAGGATATTTACTCAGATTTTTTTTTTTTTCATTAAGTATTCAAGTCTCAATAAGGTTAAATTACATTAACGTTTCAATTTGGCTCTCACATTTTTTAAATTTAAACAAAAAGGTTTAGACACCCCTGCCATAAACTTATGAGTTTTTATTGTAAAAACTCAACAATCCTCAAAATTGTCTGATGATTTACGGATTTAATACTTAAAAAAAATCAATGACTCAAAATTACTTTTTGCTATCAACCAGATTAAGTTACTTTATTACTTACCCAATTCTATTCTCATTCAAGTCAAATTTTCATAGTTAACATGACAACATACAGCATATAAAATTAAAGCATACTCTCTATATCCCAAAAGTATGACTTTATTCATTCATTCTTTTTTCAATTACATCTGGAGGGCCGTTATGTCTTCCAACTAGGCTGCCAAAATTAATCGATTAATAACTTGACAGCTTTCTCGATCGTGCTAATCGATAGATCATTTTTGGACATTCAAATTAGTACAAATTGTTTGCAATTATTGATTTAAAATGAGGAAAGACAGGAAATAATCTACAATCCTCATTTGAATTTCATCATAAAACAGAAAGTTGGCACTCATCATTTACTTTCTCGGGCCACACAAAATGATGCGGCGGGCCAAATTTGGCCCGCGGGCCGCCACTTTGACACAGATGGACTAGACGTTTGACATTCCCATTCCACGATGATCATTCCGTCGGCTACAATTAGCCTCATGATGGCTACCAACCACAAATACGAAAACTGTCAACTTTAAGTCTTTAATTTAAAAACACACGAGATCAAATACTATTCATTCAATTTCTGAACCACTTATGATCACAAGGATCGCGGGGAGTGCTGGAGCCTATCCCAGCTATCTACAGCTAACAGGCGGGGGAAACCGGTACTCGGACGTTTGGTCGCCGGACGTTTGGTTGCCGGACGTTTGGTCGTCGGACGTTTGGTCGCCGGACGTTTGGTCGCTGGACGTTTGACAACATGACAGAGAGTTTACTGTTGAAACCAGCTCTCAAAATTATATTCATGAGAGAGAGAGTTTTATATCTAAATATCTACTGTTGAAACCAGCTCTCAAAATTATATTCACCCGGGCGACCAAACGTCAGGCGACCAAACATCCGGGCGACCAAACGTCCGGCGACCAAACGTCCGGGCGACCAAACGTCCGGCGACCAAACGTCCGGCGACCAAACGTCCGGTCACGGGGGAAACCCTGGATCGGCGGACAGCCAATCGCAGAGCACACTGAGACGAACAACCATTTGCGCTCACACCTAGGAAAAATTTAGCCTACAATTAGCCTAGCGTGCATGTTTTGGGAATGTGGGAGGAAACTGGAGTACCCAAAGAAAACCCGCTCAGGCAAAGTCCACACAGTGAGGACCGGCCTGAGATCAAACACTCCAGAACACCCTCGAACTGTGAGTACTTTTGCCAAAAGTCTTAAGTGTTTTTTTCTTAACCAAGAATGTGGGTATTTTTCCCACTGTTGGAAACAAACCTTCCTTTTGAGAGCATCCAGTTCTCCATTCAGCCTCTGGATGAGGCGCGCCATGTCAGAGATCTCCCTCCGCATATCCCTGACTTCTTGCTCATGCTGGCTTGCTTTTAAAATCGTGACATCCATCTAAAAAGCACGAGAGGTCAAGTATGATCGTCATCAGCAATTGTGACTTGTAACATTGTCTTCCTCCTTACCTTCTTCTGGTTCCTGTGATCTGCTTCCTCCCTTGTGCAAGCAGCAATGTGACCATACTGACTTTTGACACTCTCGACAATCTCATTCATGTCTAGAGATCGCTTGCTGTTCTCTCGTATAAGCACTGTCTCGTTTTGGATGTGAGATTCCAGCTCTTTTATCTCCTGCAAGGACTCCCACGTTTGTCAACCGGGACAAAGCCAAACAGAGAAACACTCCCATGTTACCTCATCGTAGCCGACTCTGAGGAAATCCAGGTTGCCTAATAGATCTTCCAACTCGAGAGCCAAATTTACAGTTTCCAAGTGTCCTTCATCTGCATCCTTTTGGGAAACACAACTTTCATGAATGATAACAATGTCTAGAAGTCCAAAAGTGTATTTTAATGTGTATTAGAACAACAAGCATTTGTGCACGTGGGCTGCCGTGGTCCATATTGAATGCTATTTTCCTTGATAAGCTCAAAAAGTGGAACTTTTTTGGGTACTCAGTCGTTTGGTCGCCGGTCTTTTAGTCGCCCGGAAGGTTATTGATAATTACCATTCAAATCGTTGCTCAAATTCCCTAAATACAAACTGTGAATTATTATTTAGTCATACTTAATGCCCAATTAATTATTAGGCTAAAGAAAAGCTCCAAATTTCCCGTACATTTATTGTGTTTTGTTGGAGAACTTGTTAAGACTCTGACTGACGTCCCTGTGTTGTTTTACCTTGTTTTGTCGCCGGTCTTTTGGTCGCCCGTTGTTTGGGTCCGGGTGACCAAAAGACCGGCGACCAAAAGACCGGCGACCAAAAGACGTCGACCAAAAGACGGCGACCAAAAGACCGGCGACCAAACGACCGCACACGCTTTTTTGTCTGTCTTTAAACCTCGACAGGTCTAGCGATGGTACCTTCTTGGTGATAATAAATTCATTCTCCAGTTCTGCCTTCTTGAGCAACTCATCCTCATACCTGTCTCCAGAATGAAACCTGAATTAGTATGGCAGTGGTAGTAGATTTGGCCATCAGCAAGGTTGATTTCTCACCTCTTCTTGGTATTTTCTGCCTCCTCCTGGTTCTGAAGCAGCTCAGCCTCAAGTTTGGCCTGGTCACACAGTAATTTCTCAATCTGGTCATTCAGGGCCTCCTTGAGTTGTTTGACCACAGCATCGGTCTTGCTCTCATATGTCTCCTGATCTTTGAGGATCTTCAACTTTGTTTCCATCTTTTTGTTTTCGTTCTCCTGGTATTTCACCTGTGACGCCAATGCAGATTGGTAACCGTGTGCGGTCGATTGGTTGCCGGTCTTTTGGTCACCGTCTTTTGGTCGCCGTCTTTTAGTCGCCGGTCTTTTGGTCGCGGTCTTTTGGTCGCCGGTCTTTTGGTCGCCCGGACCGCGACAACGGGCGACCAAAAGACCGGCGACAAAAAGACCGACGACCAAAAGACCGGCGACAAAACAAGGTAAAACAACACGGTCTATGCATCAATAAAAGCTAACAATGGCCATGCGCAGTTTCACTGAGCCGACGTGTGAGTGTATAAGAGTTTGTATGTACATGCGGTGTCCCTTTAAGAAGCTACGTCAGTCGGGGTCTTAACAAGTTCTCCAACAAAAAAACAATAAAAGTCCGGGAAATTTGGAGCTTTTCTTTAGCCTAATAATTAATAGGGCATTAAGTATGACTAAATAGTAATTCGCAGTTTGTGTTTAGGGAAGTTGAGCAACGATTTAAATGGTAATTATCAATAACCTTCGGGCGACTAAAAGATCGGCGACCAAAAGACCGGTGACCAATCGACCGTAGCATTTTTTTATGGAATCAATATGATTATATTGCTTCTATTGAAATGTCAGTTATTCATAACAAACCTTTTCAATCAGCCTTACAAACTTGTCATTGAGTCCCATCATGTCGTCCTTCTCCCTGAATTTGTCCGCCGATTGTGGGTTCTTATCGGGGTAGCTTCTGGCCCGGGTCGGGCTGTCTCCGGGCGTGTACGACTGGCTGCTGTAATCTCTTCCTTGGGACATCTTGAGATGATAAACTTTGTGGGATACTCTGAAGGTGTACTGGAGCTGGATGGCTTGAGTTCACTAGCTGCCTTCCATTTTAAAGCTGGGAAGGACCGCCTTAAACTCTGCTCGCTTCCAATCCGTGAAGAAAATGCGCAATTACGCCCAAGGGTGCTTGAACTACTCGCACTCTATAGGTAATAATACAGTCTCCATGTCACACATGCACACACACACACACACATATATATATATATATATATATATATATATATATATATATATATATATATATATATATATATATATATATATGTATATATATATATATATATATATATACTTGTGCAAAAGTAATGAGATTTCTGCACTTATTTGCATTATGGTGCCTTTAATCTTTTTTGTTTTCTGAGATTTTGGCTGGTGTACAATGTCTGCCTCAGTCCAATAAAGGTCGGGAAACACTGCTCTATACAACACTGATAAAAATACGAACAAAACATTGTATTGTGTGTTTACCTTCCTCTTTCTCAACACACACACACCCATCCATAAATCTGCCCACTCTGACTCCTGTCTGTCTGCATTAAAAAAATCCTAGTCCATTAACAAGCAGAGTAACAACTCACAAAAGGCCAAAAATATGCAGCTGAAATTAAAGCTGCCCAAAAATGTGAGTGAGTAATATTTAAAGTCGTAAGAGGTCCATTAGGGAAGTAGTCATGTTTACTTAAACGTGCATCGGCAATGAGTGTGTGGCTGCATGGACCAGACTTTTCAAGTCAGAATAGTAGTGGATGGAACGTACCATTACAATGACTCATTAAGAGCATGTAGCAATTAAAACTGTGACAGGTGTTCTTTTCAAATTCGATTGTGAAACAACCTGAGAATCTCTCACAAAGGATTCATCTGTCCTTTAACCAGAAGTATGTCACAATTCCCAACGTATCCGACGAACCTCAAATAAAAGTTCACTGCTCGCGTAATGGCATGTTCCAAGCCACAAATTCACAATTAAACTTTTTATTGATCAAAAGGGTGGTGTTGAGAAATTGCTTTATAGTTTGTTTTGTTTTTTGACAGTGTGGTACTGTACTACTGCAACATGTGTTGTAGTACAGTAAAACAACCTGGGCAAAATGGTGCTCCATGCAAAACCACAATGGAGCACTTTATATGGTAAGGCACAAACAGAAAGCAAAGAACACAAACAGAACTGGTGCGTCAGTTTCTCCTAGTGATGCCATGCAGATTATAGTACTGGTAGCTCTCTCTCACACACATACACACTAGAGCAAGGGTGTCAGACTCGGGTTGGTTCGCGGGCCGCTTTAACCTCAACTTGATTTCACGTGGGCCGGACCATTTTAGATATAATTTTTTTTTAAATAAATGGATTAAAAGAACTGGATTAAAAGCCCTGAATATTCAGTTTTTTTATAGATAAAACAATGTTTATTTTAGCTTTTTAAAATATATTTTTAGATTTTACAAAATGATTTTTGAACTAAAAACACAGACAAAATGGATTAAAAATTACAATTATTGATTTAAAAGGGGGAAAATCAGGAAATTTAATATACATCTATACTCTTCATTTTAATTTGATCCTAAAACAGAAAGTCGGCACTCATGATTTACTTTCCCGGGCCACACAAAATGATGCGGTGGGCCAGATTTGGCCCCCGGGCCGCCACTTTGACACATGTGCACTAGCGGTCGGCCAGTATGGGATTTTTAAAGGCCGGTGACGATATCTACAAAAAAATGGGGTCGTTTGCTGATATATTTTTCTTTTAAAAAACTGATTGGGTAATGAAATGCAATTTAAAATTTATACGTATGTGAAAAAAGGCCTTCACCATCCCGATGGGAGTGCCGTTTATTGTAGTGGATGTTGTTACAAATCTACGGTCAAAATTATCAACAAAAATACATGTTGTCATAGGATTATGGCCCCACTATTTACGAGTTCATGTTTCTGAAATTCTCCCAAAAATAAACAAAACAAACAGTAATCAGTGAAAATTTGTATTTCAAACATCTTGACATTAAGTATCACTGACCATAACAAAATCAATCACACCACCACGCATGAAATGATCTAATTCAAACTATAAACTAAAAGTGATGTTAGTTCAAAGTCATGGTTCAACTATCTAAAAAAATAAAAACCACACAATTTGCAAAGTAAACAAAAACATAACACTACAAAATGTTGAAAAATTCCGGGGACCTTCAGTCATTCAAAGCAGCTGTCCGCATAGATGCCTGATCAAAATAACTTAATTTTTATCGGCTAATGTTGGATAAAGTCCATATATTCGACGACCTTTACAAAAAAAGGTCCATGTGGACCCTTGAGGCCCAATTTCGAGACCCCTGGTGTAAACCCTCTATTATTGTTTTCCAAAAACCATAACCAAATAACACTGCTCCAATGGTTTGTCCATGTGAACAGCAGATGTCAGTAATGGCTCATAAATGTTCAATGACCTCTCTGGCCTCCCCTCAGATACATGCAGTAAGCATTTATCACAGATTGTAGGAGATTATACCAAAGACGATTAATGCACCCCAACCTGCCTATAAAAAGCAAGGTCATTATGAGCTTAGCCTTGGGTAATGTCACTGGCTTTTACCAAGCGTGTACTCCATCATATTATTCAATATTGGTGTTGTTATCATGCCACTTTTTCTAATCTGATATTTGCTCTGATCTCTTCTTCCTAATACCAAGCAATGATGCTATTTACTGCCTTTGGCTGTGGTGTGGCTCTACCTATATTTAAATACCCACTGAATACAAAAAGTGCATAATCATATAGGCCTACTGACGTTTTAATTCAACTCAATGCTTGATTAATAAGCAAAAACAAATGTTATTTTGGTTTCATAATAATGAAACCAGGATTTGATACAAATACAAATGTTTTTCTCTTGGAAAAAAAAATCTTCGATTCATACAATGAACTTCTCCCAAGGGTTGCCTGAAACCTGGTTTAAGCAGCTTTACACCACATGCATTTAGACAAATGGGAGCGTATCCAAGGGTGACAAAATCTCAGTAGCAGTAACATAGGGCATATGAGTGAGTCCCAGTGGAAACTCACACCCAGAGACTTTGGATGGCAACCATACACACTGTATTTCCAACTAAGGGTTTGATAAGGGACTTGATTAGAAGGTGCTTTAAAGTACAGGACCTCATTCAGACAGCAAGTCTTCCAGTTCATGAAGTTCAAATAAGACGCAATCGAGACACCCCTATATATATATTCTATATATCCACATTTCCTTTTTCTTCCAAAATCCGGTAAAATTTTAAGCCTGGTGTACGTAATACTATAATATAAACTAAAGAGTTCTACTTTTGCCTTGCGAAATGGTGACAAATTTTAAAGGTGCTAT
Organism: Stigmatopora argus; assembly: GCF_051989625.1. Classification (NCBI taxonomy): domain Eukaryota; kingdom Metazoa; phylum Chordata; class Actinopteri; order Syngnathiformes; family Syngnathidae; genus Stigmatopora; species Stigmatopora argus. The sequence continues at coordinate 25,813,111 of NC_135387.1, forward strand.
GAAATTCCACAGCAAGTGACTTTAAAATACGTGGGTTTTCTCCGGGTACTCCGGTTTCCTCCCACATTTCAAAAACATGCATGGTAGGCTGATTGGGCACTCTAAATTGCCCTCAGGTATGAGTGTGAGCATGAATGGTTGTCTGTCTACTCGTGCCCTGCGATTGATTGGCTGGCCACCAATTCAGGGTGTCCCGAAGTCAACTGGGATAGGTTCCAGAACCCCCCGTGAACCTTGTGAGGATAAAACGGTTCAGGAAATGCTTGAATGCAATGTCTGTCACAGAGGACTTGTTTTGAATGTTATTATCCCCCACCATCAATGTTCCCTCTAAGCTGCGCGCATGCGCAATTGCGCACTACACTCGTCTTCTCCGCGCACAGCAATCATATGGAGCGCACAAAATAAAATCCAATTTTTTTTCCCATGATGGCGCCGTTCACGCGGGAGCCAGTGGCAGTAGCCCTGTATGTGCTATCCCTTATTAAATAAATCAAAGCAAAATCATGGAAAAATATTGCATATAAATGGAAACTTGACTATCTCAAGTGACACGTTCAGCAGAAAAGTCATTTGAACGAGAATGAGAAGTGACAAACATTTTTAAGTATACTCCCCACAAGCTATATAACCAGAGTTGATAATACTGTTTTTGTCACTCCCGAAAGACAACAAGGTTACAGGTCTCCAAGTAACATTTTAAACCCTCCTGGGACCACTCAGCCTAGAATATACTGTGGTTTCTCGGCGTGCGTTCAATCCACAAGCATGCATATGAGATGGAAATATTGTACTGGTTGATTTGTAAGCATGAAATACTTTTACTACTATTTATTTACACGGTGTCATGTTTAGTTAAATGTGTGTCGAGCCATTGTTTTGGCTTGCAAATGATGAAGTATACTGGATGTAGCGGTTGTTGCACTCATGTAAATCAGACAGTTACCCATACAAACCGTGAAAGGGAATATATACAGAAAACATCTACAGTGTGCAGAATGACAAGCCTAGACAGATTTAACCATTTGATGCACAAATGATGGTAACTGAAATGTGTTTTTGCTGCTTTTCTATCTTTTTAAATTGCATTTTAATATTGCTTAATGCTTTCCCATATACTTTGCCTTGTACTTTGTACTTTTTGCTTTGTTGTTTTTGCGACCTTTGCCACTCGACCCCACCCATCGCCTGGCTTGGTCTGTGCTTGCTACAATCCTGCTACTGTAACCAAGGAAATTTCACAAACACGGGATTAAATAAAATTCTAATCTAATCTAAATAAAAAAAATCATGCTCTGAATGACTGACCATGTAAAAAAACCGACCAAACAGCATAAAAGGACAAAAACAAGTATGGGGTTAAGAAATTTGAAGTGGTTAGTGCGTCGGCCTCACAGTGGGGGACCTGGGTTCAAATCCAGGTTGGTCCACCTTTATGGAGTTTGCATATTCTCCTGGGGCCTGCGTAGGTTTTCTCCAGGTATGATGGGTTCCCACATTCCAAAGACATGGATGGTAGGCTGATTGGACACTCTTAAACTGGCCTGGGTACAAGTGTGAGCGTGGATGGTTGTTTCTTTCCACGTGCCCTGCGATTGGCTGGCCACTAATTCAAGGTGTCACCCACCTCTGGCCTGAAGTCAACTGGGATATGCTCCAGCACCCCCGTGACCCTAGTGAGGATAAAGTGGTTCAGAAAATAAGATGAGATGGAAGGAATACATCTTAAAACCGTTTCATCCTTTATTAGTTGCCTTTGCTTTACACCATGACTTGAAACCATACAGTCCTTTTGAAAAATCAGCCCTTTTTAAATCCTGTAATTTAAATAAAGCTACTTTTTGAGTACTACTTCTAGTATATGCAGTGGCGGTCCGTGCATTTTCTCGTAGCGCCTTCAATGGGTAAAATCCACGTCCTAGCAGCATTTAATGATTAAATACAAATACTGGAGCCTTTCAGACATTACAACCGTGCCAGGGGGTGTTTCGCCGGGAAAACACAGCGATGGACGTCAATGGTGAAACGGCAAAATTGCACTAAAATGGGATAAAATCCACTTCCTAGCAGCATTTAGTGATTAAATACAAACACTGGAGCTTTTCAGATATCAGAACTTGGCCTACAATTGAAATATTATTTAGGAATATAGCCATATTTTACTCACCAAAAATCCTTTTTAACTGTACACAATATCCATCCTCCTTTCTTTCTTCCTTCTCTTCTATCGCCATCGAAGCTAATGCTGAAGGTCGAGCCTGTTCTGTCGTATTTCTGGCATAGTCCGTCTTGAAAATGGCTTTAAATCAACACAACAATATATTTGCTTGTGCAGCTAGCTCCAGATACAGTTTGGTAGCTAATCATAGTTGGTGAAAGCGATGACGTATCCCAACGCCTGCGACAAGGCAATGACGTATCCCTACGCCTGCAAGAAGGTCTGGTGTCACCAAATCGAAATCTGATTGGTTAAAGCAACAGTCTTATCAACGCTTGTTTAATGCAGCAGAGCCTGCACAACTGATTGTGAAGGCTTTGAGGCAGATTTCTGACCCCGGCAACAAATTATGGCTGAAATGTGATTGGTTAAATGCTTCAATATGAAAACACACATCTGGAAGCAGTGCAACCAGGGGGAAAAGCAATGAAAGGAAGCTAACAGACAATTTGGAATTCTTTAATAAGTATTGATGGACAAAATATAATATATGATTCAGATATTTCTTAGGCCAGCAGAGAAGGCCTTGAAGGCCCTGACGCATATACATATATATACTGTAGTATATGTATATATTAGCTAGCTGGTAGCATATAGGTGTGCGTGTCCTCGCCACCAGAGAGGGCAGCATTTCCAGATTTCCTGAAGTGGTCGTCGATTCTTGGCCGTGTGTTGTGACGCCTCTCGAGCGTGGGGTTTCCCGCAGCTGAGTGCAGGGTTACCGCGCCCATCTCTGCTGTTTGATGGCCGCAGGAAGAAACCGCTGAGATTCCGACACCGAGGAACAAGAAGAAGAAAAAAAACAGGGACGACGACGTTGGACGAAGGGGGTGTTTTCCGTGAAGGTGGAATTTGAGGCGGCCTGGGAGAGTTCTCACGCTTGACCGGTACGCTTAAAGCGGGGTTGAAACGCCGTATCGTATCTGTCCGACTGTGCCGGTGTGCCCCCCTTCTTCGGCGGGTCATAACTGTGTTCGGGGAGTGCCGCTCTTCGTTAAGATCCATCGAACGCCTGGTTGGAAAAAAATAAGCAGAGAAGAGTTTTTTTCCCATCTTGTTTCCAGCTGATGTGATTTTAAGCGGCGATCCCATCGGAAAGCAGGTAAGAATTTTATGTTGTTTTACGTGATAAATTATGTGTAGCTAGCTAAAGCTATGGAGAATGAATCAAAGGGTTAATAGGGTTGAGTGCCTTAGCTAGATAACCTGCTTTTCGCTAACTAGGTTAGTTGTCATTAGTAGACTGTTGCTAGGCGGGCGGTAAAGAAATGTACTGTTTGATTGGAATTGGAAGGATTTGTCTTATATTTTGCATATAAGGCTTACATCCTAAGTGGGTATCGTGGGCTGCTAATAGGTTATTTGGTAACAGTTTAGTTAATAAACGACCTTACAACTGACTTGGCCTTTTGGGAATATATTCCCCCTGTGCAATATGAGTGTGTATTTAATGTGCAAATTCCTATCCCAGTTGTTGCCAACATGTCGGCCTTTTTTTTCCACGTCTTCATTACACCCAAAGCTCGTGTGCTAATGGGCTTCTCTTTCAAACCTGTCTACTTTTGAGATGACCAATTCAACTTTTGGATATGGTTAAACACACAAAATCCATGACGATGTGTTTTTTTTCCCCGGATCGTGGTGCAAATCGTAGCATCATGCACAACGAAGCGAGTCTAAAAATGGCTTCTTCGCCAAGCCGAGGCAGCATCGACACCACCCCCTGTTTTCCAAGCAAGTTAGCCCAGCATTGACCGCAGCCTGGCGTAGCTTGCATGGGTGTGTTTCGTGAAAAGTGGGCCCGATTTTGGGGGTATTTTAATGACCTGGGTTTGTTTCAACCTCGACTTTTTACTCATATTTGCTCCGCTCTGATTATTTGCTTAACGCAGATTGCTGAAGAATGTTCGTCAAATTCTGCCGTGTTTTATTATTACAAATGTCCGAAAATAAAACAAACGAATATGAAACAAAACCGAGCTGAGACTATAGTTACACTTATTTTTATTTAAATGGGAACATAAGGGGGCCAACGGGGTTTCATTTTAATACTAGCATAATTAGCCTGTTTCCAAACCCATAGGTTGAAATTGTAGCAATAACTCCGCGTCTCTGTGTTAGAAATATACATTTTCTATTAAATAAATTTATATTCTCGGGTGAACTTCTCAATATAATCGGGAGAAAATCAGTCTAATTGGCTCTATGCAATCCTGTTATGTCGAGCTCGGGTGTGTTTGAACGCCGAGCTGTTTTAGCTACCCCGGCCATGTCCCACACCAGGCCGGTTTGCGCTCTCTTTCCGAAAAGAAAACGTAATTAAATGGCACTTTTCTGCTATGTGACACTAACGCACAATAATGCCTGCGTGCGCACGACTTTTTAGGAGATTAATCGGTCGAGCAATGGCTAAACAGTAGTCAGACGTGTTGCTGAGCCGTTCACTTCCCCCCCAACTACGGGCATCAAGAAGCCGCTATGAGCAACTTCCCACTGGGCTACGTCGAGGCGGAGAACCGCTAATGAAAGTTATCGATTATAAATGTCTGCATTTGTTTCCACTACACAATTCCTTACAAAAATAACCCTTTAGTATTTCGTCGTTTTTGGTTATTTGGCCAGAGTGTGCCCTCCTTGCACTACTACCAATGAATGGGTTCCTGTATTGAAGGCCTGAGTAGCTGCACTCAACAAGATGGCGTTCAAAGCCTTTCTCATCAGCGCCCTTTTCTTCCCACTCACAGTGCAGACAGCTGCCGAGCGTCCGAGCCCTGTTTTAGCCTGGACCGGCTAGCATTTAATCTCCTGTTGTAAAGCAAACAAACTCATACATTACATCATTTTTGTTTAAATTGTATATTTTTTTAAAGCACATTTGATTCCTGGTGAGGTAATGTATGACAAACTGGTAGTTTGGTACTGGTGGTTTACTGCAAATTCACCTTGATTTAACCTAATTTGTGTTTGTTTATCAATGTATTTCATTATTTTTTTGACAGTCTTGAACCATTTTCATGATAGTGACTATTTTGGTAATTAGAAATTAAACGCAACCTTATTAAGACCAAGTGTCGACATCACCTTTTCAGTCATGTAGGTTAATAATACAGTGGTACCTCGTGATACAACAGGGGTAGGGAACCTATGGCTCGGGAGCCACATGTGGCTCTTTTGATAGCTGCATATGGCTCTCCGCTAAACTGTGAGGTCAAATATGGGAACCGCTGTTGAGGTTGAGGGCTCAGTCCTGAATGCATCAATAGGAGCGTTACGTGATCATTGTGATGCCGACACTACCTCCAGTGCGGCTTTAAAAAAATCACATTAGATTCTTCTGCATGCATACTAACATTTATCATTTATTAGTAACAGCACAATGTTGTCAAAGATCTCGGAGAACGGTTGTACTTTAAAAGTGGTGACATTACTACAAATAGCTCACAGTTTAGTGTATTTTTACTTTTAAATTTTGAGTATAGCTCTCAAGGAATAACATTTGAAAATATGAATTGTTTATGGCTCTTTCCGTCAAAAAGGTTCCCGACCCCTGTGATACAACATGCTCGTCATACAACATGCTCGTGTTGCGACGGAAATTTCGATCGAATAATTCGCCCGAGATACGATCAAAATTTCGTGATGCGACTAAGCCAGGTGGCCATGGCACTGTCTTTTTTTTGCATCTCTTTCGTGTCTAAAATATATCTACGTGCACTGGGCGCACTTTGCATTTCCCCACCCGTTTTTTTCCCCACGTTGGTCCACATTTACATACAAGGTAAACACACGATGGATCGGCAGAGTTTTGCAAAGAAAAGATCTGTAATACACTCGGTAATCAGACACGGGGAAGCGGTAAATTCCAAACAACTCTTGATGCATTCGTTTTGAAGACTCCGGCGGAACGTCCGGGTGGGGTCAACCCGTAGAACTAAGGTAAAAAAGATTAAAACAAAATTAGAATTCAGTTTTGTATGAAGTTACATTAAACGTTGAGTGTCTGTATGTATTTATCCAAGTTAATTTAAATTTGTTATGTTATAAAGTCGTTCTCATCAAAGTTTTATTAACAGGAATTCAATAATTCCCCCCAAATTATTCCAAAATTCATTTGAAATTAGTCCTTTCTGAACAAGGGAAAGGTGAACCATTTCATTGGTTTCTCACCCACGGTTCTATATGTTGATGAATAGTCATTTTAAAAGGTTTAGTTGGTAGTTGTGTGATGACCGTGGACTAAATGAAATAATTTACATACAACATCTATTTTCAAGTTACAAAAAAAGTTCTGGAACCAATTAATTTCATAAGTAGACGTACAACTGTACTCAGAAGTCACAGCAGAAGAAACCTTGGTAAAGTTTCCCAAGCTTTGGGCAAGCTTCTGCTCCTATATCTAAATAAGTGGTCTGCAAGAGAAATAAATATAAACATTTGAAACCTCTTACACACGAGGCGGACGCAGGCCCTGTCGACGCTCAAGTATGGAGAGCTAATGGCGTTCTTCACCTCAAAAGTTGTCAGATCAGGAATAAATAGTCTCCAACCAATCACCCCGTGACATATACCCCCTAGTCTGGTAGGACACCCCCCTCCCCTCCATCTGTCAACGCTATTACACCTACGCAGCTACATACTCACTCATGCTCTTCATACAACAAATATAACTAGCGGCACACTGGGATTAAGTCCTGTTTTCATATTTTGATGGGTCACTGCATGCACCCCCAGCTCGGCTGGTCCTTCTCCAGGTCTGAGTCGCTGCTGGAGCAGCTCTTGCTCACACATTTTTTAATTTTATTTTTTTGCGATCGCAGTGTCAGATTGCACGACACTGCGTCATCATCAACAAATAGTTGGAAAACAGGACATAACACACTATGCGGCAGGACAAGCAGAAATTCGGACATGCTAGACTTCCTGCGATGTGGTCATGAGGCGTCTTAGACGCCAGATCGGCAGTCGACAGAGGACTGGCGGTCTGTTGGCTACGAAAGTCAATGATTCTCCACGACATGTCTGTCGGTCTGAAACCGTGTAGTCTGTCTGAGTCAGGCAGAAGTGTCACCTCGAAATGACGTTTTAAACCTGACCCCAATGATTATTAGCCACTTATGCTAAAAGTCTGTCTTTTGTTTTCCAAAAACGAGCATGACTTTTTTTTCTTCTTTTAAATCTGCAAATGCAGGTTAGAAATTGGATTATAATCTTAGTCTGTGTTCCACTCTCTGGGATTATATGGCTTTAGTTTGTAATCGTTCGTTCTCTCGCCTTTCATAAATACAGTGGTACCTCGACATACGATCGTAATCCGTTCCGAGACTGAGATCGTATGTCGAGCTTTTCGTAACTCGAGCGAACGTTTCCCATTGAAATGAATTGAAAACAAATTAATTTGTTCCAACCCTCTGAAAAAACACCAAAAACAGGATATTGGATTGGAAAAAAATGTTTTATTTCTTCTAATTCGCCATATATTGACAAAGTAATAAATAACGAGTGATTTAATAGTAATAAAATGTGTTTAATAGAAGTAAAATTAGACATTTCTCGGAGGGTGGAGACAGCGGCATACACGGAGGGGGGGGCTGTTCGGGGAGACTATCCACGGCACTCGTAAACGAACAAACAAATCTAAATGAACTTGGATGAATATATACAGACACCCTCAAACATGCGTTTAATGTAACTTTACACAAAACTGAATTCTAGTTTTGTCTTAATCTTTTGTTACCTTCGTCCTGGCCGGTTTAGCGGTTTGCCACGCCTCCACCCTCACGTTCGCTATCGATGGACTGTTTGCTGTTTGTATTGAACTTCAAAATATTCTGAAAATGATGCACACAAATGTCCTCACAATAGGATAACGCACGACCACTTGCCAACGAGAAATAGTCTTTAAAGAACGATCGCGGGAGCTTCTTTCCTTAGAAAGAATAACAGGAAATGCATTAGCTGAGCTTACCCACGTATTGATTGTGGGTAATGAAGTTTTATTCTGAGAAAGGGTGCCATTGCCTATGGGTGTTGTGTGCACGAGTATACTTCATTACCCAGAAAACCGTCTTTTTGCCCGTGCATGCGCATTGTGCGTTTCCTTTTCGAAACTTGCTGAATAAATCGTTCAGTCCTCGTAGATATAGTAGTTATACACGAAAGAGATGCAGCAAAAAAAGACCGTGGGCTACATTGATAAACAGCCTCTCATGTCATGGCCACCTGGCTTCATCGCATCTCGAAATTTTAATTGTATCGCGAGCGAATTATTCGATCGAAATTTTCGTCGTACCACGAGCATGTATCACGAGGTACCACTGTACTGTGTTTTTGGCTAATTTGAAGTATTTGGTGTATATTTTTTCTCCCAAAAATATTAAGTAAATAAATGTAATTGCACCATATTGACCTTGCAGTTTCATCCATGTCAAGTCTGATTTGTGCGCATATAAGCCGTACCCTCGATTCAGTTTTTTTCTTTTGCGACAAATACGGCGTACTATATGGGAAAAAATCTGGTACCTACTTAGCTTGACACAGCACTACTTACTATTAAAGCATTGTCATTTGCAAAATTAAATACAACTTGGTATATCACATAGGTTGTCAGCCACCGTTCCAAGCATGCCAAGATGATATAGAGATAATATGAGCCATTGCCGCTACTTGAGTGGTCAACAAGACCTTCGAAAACCAAACAAAAAATCTTATTTTCATCAGAGAAACGATCATTGTAACGTTTTAATCACAACTGTGTCACTTCCTGCATGCTCTGTTGTAGCCCGGTATTTTTTCCTTAGCAAAATGGGTCACATAGCCAAAGGCTTTTTTCTTTTTGGCCGTACTATACTTTTTGACTGCAAAACAAACTTAAAATCTATTGATTGTCCAACAATCCTTGGGAGATGGTTGTTTTGCAAATATGAATCAAAACATTATGGCCACTTGCATTATGAAATACCCAGAGATGCCAAATATTAGTTTGTCAGGCATTTGGTTTGTGTTCCCTTGTTTATTATTCGAGTGTAGAAAAGGCTCGACATTCCTCAACAAGACTGAAATTTGTTAGTCCCAAAAAAACATATTCATTAAATGAGTGGTCAGCTGATGCACACAAGAAAATGTGCTACCAAGCTGAGCTGATTGCCAGATTTGCAGTATGTTCTACCTCACTTGGATTCATAAACGCCTCCAAATACCCATATAAGGTTTGAGCATTTCCCTTAAGAGTGTTCAAATTGCTTACTTCCCGCTCGAAATCATGTCTCAGAGTGGGGAGAGGAAATTTCTCTGATCTTGACGTACTTTAGGCCATCCACATAATAGATTTGTATATATTATCGAGGAGTGATGATACACAGCCCACAAGACAATACACAATGTTGGGTCCACGAGACATTTGGAGATTTTCCACATTTACTTTTAGGAAAACAAGTGACAAATTTCAATTTCATGACCATAGGAATTAATAGTGATTGTTTGGGCCAAGAGAAGATATTTACTGCTGTTGGAAATGATAGGAATCTTTTGCCAATGCCCGCATGCGATGCAAAGTTTTATGTCTTAACTTAATGTTTTGTTGGCATTGGTGGTGATAGACGTCCAATCCGTTTAGATCGCTGCCAGTCTCTTGGTGTTCAAATGGATTGGAAATCAATGGAACTGAATTTGCTCTCGGTTGAACTGAAACGTGATCATTTACAGTCATCCCAGTTTTGATGCTTGATTAAAATGAGAATTCTTGTGGCTTAGATGTGGAAATTGCTGCCTTTTAATGATCTAGATTTGAACTGTCCAACCAAGCTGTGTGTTGTCAGGGAAGTGGGACAGGATGGAGCTTTTACAAAATGTCCAGGAGCAATATCCTGTCTATTTCTATATTACTGAGTCTGTTGTAGTAGCATTCTTCATGGCCTGGTTGCATTTCAGCCACATTTGACATGCATCACTTCCTAAAAGCACTTAGATGCTAAGAGGTGAAAAGACACATGGACAAATGTTTCTTTTACAAACTGAAATGCCATTAGGAAAGGGCCCTTTTTTGGAATGGAACCTAAATGACTTCCGCATCCCTTTATTCTGCTTTAGTTAAGAACGAATCCATGAATAACCCCACGCCTTTAGGCTTTCGTTTATAGGTGTTGTCAACCTAACTTTTTGGACATTGATGCAAAGGGACTACCTACCATTTTAACATACAGTACTGTATTTTCTCGCATATTAGCCACCTCCGCGTGTAAGTCGCACCTTTAAAATTGCCTTAAAATCGTTGAATTTTACATTTTCTCCCATATACGATGCCCCCAGATTCACAATTTTTATCTCCATATTCATGGATTTAATAGGAGTACAAATGTGTTACTCTGAAGGGAAAATCTTATTTCTGAGATACTTTATGAATAGAAAGGATTGGCTGCTTTATTCAAAAATGCAAAAAGGAAGTTATGTGAGCAGTACAACCAGGAAGTGTGTCCGTAGAGGTCTCGTTTGTCATCCCTAGGTAAGACGATGGCGCCCTGAGCGAGCATTGGCAGGCACAAGTAGGTCTTTTTTTTTTTCCTCTTATGCAAGATGCGGTTTATTTTTTTCTTGAATTTCATTCATAGATGTTAAAATAAATTTTAAGCCTTTTATCTGTTTATCTTTTCTCTATTTTGAAATAAATTATCGTATCGGCAGCATTGTCTTGCGTTATGGCGTTTCGTGCATGTCAAGTCTAATTTGTGCACATCAGCCGTACCCTCGATTCAGTCATCTTTTTGAATGACAAATGTATATGCCAGAAAATACGGTAATTGCTCAAAATACAGTGGTACCTCGACATACGATCGTAATCCGTTCCGGGACTGAGATCGTATGTCGAGCTTTTTGTAACTCGAGCGAACGTTTCCCGTTGAAATGAACTGAAAACAAATTAATTCGTTACAACCCTCTGAAAAAACACCAAAAACAGGATAGTGGATTGGAAAAAAAGTTTTATTTCTTCTAATTCCCCATATATTGACAAAGTAATAAATAACGAGTGGTTTACTCGTAATAAAATGTGTTTAATAGAAGTAAAATTAGACGCATTTCGCGCAGGGTAGAGACAGCGGCATACACGGGGGGGGGGGGGGGGGGTGTTCTGGCGGACTTTATCCACGGCACTCGTAAACGAACAAACAAATTTAAATTAACTTGGATAAATATATACAGACACTCAACGTCTAATGTAACATCACACAAAACTGAATTCTAATTTGGTTTTAATCTTCTTCTTTTTTATACCTTCGTTCTGGCCGGGTTAGTTGTTTGCCACGCCTCCACCCTCACGTTCGCTATCAATGGACTGTTTGCTGTTGTACTATTCCCTTCAAAATAATCCGAAAATGATGCACACAGATGTCCTCACAACAGGATAACACACGACCACTTGCCAACGAGTAGTGGTCTTGAATTAGCGATCGCTCCGCCAACGGGAGCTAACATGCTAAGGGAACAGGAAATGCAACCTCCTACCCACGTATTGATTGTGGGTAATGAAGTTGTATTCTGAGAAAGGGTGCCATTGGCAATCGGTGTTGTGTGCACGAGTATACTTCATTACCCAGAAAGCCCTCTTTTTGTCCGTGCATGCGCGTTGTGTGTTTCCTGGTCGAAACTCGTCTGAATAAATCGTTCAGTGCTCGTAGATATCTGTAATACACGAAAGAGATGCGGCAAAAAAAAGACCACCTGGCTTGGTCGCATCTCAAAATTTTGATCGTATCGCGGGCGAATTATCCGATCAAAATTTTCTTCGTACCACGAGCTGATCGTAGTTTGAGGTACCACTGTATACCTTAATAATGGGATGTTATCATACAGTATTAATTAAAGCCGGGCAATATGGAGCATTTTATATCACAATCGTCATATGCCAGAAACACGCTTTTTTTACTATACTAACTCCAGGAAAGTTTAGTGGTCCCATTCCTCTGACTATAAGACATGTTTTGAGATGATTCCAAGCCTTTTTTATCTTAATTGAGACGGGTACACTTGATTCTCAACCTTGCTTAGGTATTTGACAAGACTTATTTTGTGCCTAATAAGTGCGTTAAAACTGCAGTAAACGTGTATTCAGTGTAACCTGTGGCGTGGGTTCAATATCTTTGCCATGGTGATTCATTTAATTCTGTTTCTAAACTCCCTGCAGTGAGAGATTTACATGGTGTAATTGTATTGTAAAGAGAAATACCGATCGTGTCTGTGTGCACTGCATTTATACCCCGCTCGTTACTATGCAGGAGATGTCGGCACAGATAGGAGTGGCTGGAAAATGTGAAGTCTGCTTCCCTCCCTCGTCCCTTTCTCCTCCCCCTCCACCTCTAATAATAGCAGACAGAAAGAGAAGGTGCTGGAGTCAATGTTCTATCTACAGTATTGGCACCAACACCACCACCACCAGCACATCCTTAGATAACGTTAATATTCATTATTGACTTCTATGAATTGGAATTGAATTAGGCTGCCATTTAGATATTTCATCTTAGGCCTTTTGGTGTGACGGGGATAAAATCAAAATAGAATAAATAAACGCCTGATCGGTTCAGAAAGCCGAGTCCATTTTTACTGACCCCACACACTCAAGCCTGCTTACCCCCAGACCTGTTTGATGAATAAGGCACTTAAAGCAGTTTAAACTTCAAGGCAAATTTATCAACTGCATCCTGGTGGAAAGAATCGTGATTAGTAAAAATCAAAAGATAGATCTTGTGTAATAATAGTGAAAAGGGGGGAAATAGCTGTTGTTAGACATTTTTAGACTCCAGTACTCTTATAGCTGATGTCAAGATTGTCCCACCTACTCATCAGGCATTGGCTAACCAATTGATGACCTATACACATTGTAATGCACCCAGGAAGTGAAGCAGAGAAAAGAGGAAAAAAACAATGTATTGCACGGGTACAGAAACTATAGTGTGCCTTTTTTCTTGATATTTTTACCTTTTACGAGTGTGTTTAGCGTTCATGGCGCTTTTCTTCTTCTTCTGAATCTAAACATTTTCTCATTGTAAGAGTTCAAAGACATTTGTGTTTTGCATATTTCGACTCTATGAGCAACAAGCACATTTCTCATCAAGGCCAATTATAATATTTTCTTTAAGCATCTTGATTCTTTATTTTCTTTAAGCATCTTGATTCTTTATTTTCTTGAAAGCATCTTTGGTGTTTCTTTATCCTTTGTTACTGTAAATGTCTACTTAGAGTATTTTAAAGAGATAAATCAACACTGATATCAGGAGCATCTCAGTGTTTAATCAAATGTCAAAAAAGTAATTTTCCGGGTGCATTGTGTGTGGTGAAAAGCACAAAGACGACGGTACATATGGTAAAATAACCCTTTCCTATACCAGTTGTTGCAAGTGCAACTGTTAACTCCGTTTGTTTTAGAAGCCACTTTATTGGGATTCTCCTTTTCAGTCAGATTTTGATGTATGGAAAGTGAAATTGTGATGCTAAGAGCCTCAACTCAAGGATTGGGGTCAACTGGATAGCCACTGCTTTTAGGATCATCAGCAGGTTTTGTCTTAAACGGATTTGGCTGGAGGAGCTGAATCAACTGTGTCCCAGGATTACAGGAATGACATTGGAATTTAGTTGACTCGCCCCCAGCAGAACCAGCAACACTTTCATCGGGCCACCTCCCATTAATCGCACACTAGCATTTCACCTGAAGTGCTGCAAACGTCAAGCTGGTGTCTTGCGCTACAATTCTGCTTCATTAATATCTGGAAATCTAAACAACTTGTCGGAACTCTTTCTTGGGTAATGTTTGGTCCTGTTTTTAATTGTTCTTAGAATTCTGATGCTTTAGTGTTAACGGCTGTTAAAAGTTATGTTATACCGTAGAGGAGAAATGGATTCTGTAGATTTCTCAAAATGTTAAAGCTCGTAGTGTCTGCCAAGTGCTTGTTGCTAGGTAACAGTTTTAAGATGGTAATAGAAGTCTTGGAGCTGTCTGGAATTTGTTTTCCTGTTGTGAATATGACTTTGGGCCATGCATATTGGATATAACACGCACTGTTATTTTATGCTATGTTTATGTTATGCTATGTTTATGTTTGTAGCGTACCTTTACTAACTATACCATAATAACCACTTCTGTCTCCGACAGATAAGGAAGAGTCTAGGCGGCGGAGCGAAGCACACTATTAGCAGAGGAAAATGAGTGAACTGGATCAGCTACGCCAAGAGGCTGAACAGCTAAAGAACCAGATCCGAGTAAGTTCTTTAACTGCCCAACTTTTTGTTCTCAGCTTTTCAAAACTTTTACCTTGGTTTTTTTCACTCACTAAAATGATTATGGATGTAACTTCAATTTCAAAGAAATTGGATGTAAAGAAAGCCATTACTTCTTCAAACAATCTTAAAGCATTTTGTTTTCTCCCATACACATTTTAAACCACTGTTTATCGTCGATAGCCGGTTTCATGTAATCGTAGCGGTGTATTTTGACAGACCGACGTAGAATGAAATCAAAGTAAATTGGAACATTTATGTCGTAATGGAAGGGTGTTGTTGTGGGATGGACATTTTTCAACGGAAGGTTACGGTCGTGCATGAATTAGGCTGAAAAGTTAATAACTTTTCTTTTCAAAATACAAAATGCGATTGGTTGGCAACTCATTCAGTTAAATGTCAGAAGTAATTTTTGCTCTTCAGAAAGAAAATCACAGTGCTTAGGGAAATTGATAAATTCATTTTCTGGAGAATGACTAAAATGTCTCCTTTTCTCGTCTCGTCTTAATTTAATTATGGAAGAGTTTGATTGTGAGCGTTCCATCAACGTGTATTAACTTCCTGATTTCACTCACAAAATTTGGCCCACTCATGACACAACGCATTGACTTATATGGAACTGCAATACAAATTTCACTCCCTCAGTAACTTAGCAAACAGCATCAAACCTTACAATCATAAACTTAATGTTGGGATCGTGAAAGCATAAAAAATACCAAACAAGCACCTTAAAAGTATATGCTCATTAATGACCACAAATGTGCTCTCCCAAATGCTATCGGGCTAATGTGGCTAACTAACTAGAAAGGTCATTTGTGGAGAAGATTGTTTATTTTCAAAAACCTATGAATTCGGCAATCTTTATTGTTTGTTTTTCTATATATTTTTTATACCCGTGGCTTTTCGATTAAAAAAAAAAGTATAACCTACCTATATTGTCAAAGTGAAATGTATGAGTACCTAAAGACAGATTTTCCTAAATATAAACGGCATAACTCCGCTTCCATACTTTTTTTAAATATGCAAATATATGATTTTCTCACTTTGATGGTTGTATTTCAGGATGCCAGGAAAGCGTGTGCTGATGCTACCCTGTCTCAGGTAAGCATAATAACATTCATATAATAAATTGCAACTCGCAGGCGTTCACACTGATAAAAGCACTAGAATGCTGTTATGGTGCTTTGTGGCCTATTAAAAAAACAGTCTGTTCTCTTAATCTTGTCCAGATTACAGCTAACATCGACCCCGTCGGCCGAATTCAGATGCGCACTCGCCGAACACTGAGGGGGCATCTGGCTAAAATCTATGCCATGCACTGGGGCACTGACTCGAGGTACTGTATTCAGTCCATTAACTAAATATTTTATGCTATCGACCCTCTTCGGAGCCCAAATGCAGGAAATGGATATAAAAGCTTGCTTGCACGTCTTTGTGCTGGGTGTTTTTCCTCAGGCCCCTTGTCAAGTCCTCGAATTACACAATAGCTTGAGTTTGCATCCACATTCCACAAGCTATTTTTAAACATCTGCCCAAAGCCATCTATTAGATTAACATAAACCCGGTGTTCTAACAAGTCAACTCTAGTGTATTTAGATGGTATAATCCACCATGTTTTTGTTGAACATTTTATTGGCCGTGCTTTAATCACATCCTTCTAAAGTCTGTCGGGTAGTGTTGTCCCGTTTTATATGATTCTAGGGAAAATACACAAGCTGGGAGATTTAATATGGTGTTCATGGACACAATTAGCACGGTTGCATTTAACCGGAAACATTACAAATAGAAAACAATTTAGATTTGGTCCTTTTGATGCTGAGCGTTTCAGATATCTGTATCAAAACCATTCGTTTTCAATATTTGATTTTTTTTTGGGTATTTCGATCGATTTGATTGGATCATTCTTCAACCAAAAAGATGTATCTTTGCGCCCATCATTAGGCCAAAGATGTGTAGTAAAGGAATACTTAGTACACACTTTTAAAAAAAATGTTCCTTTTAACAATTTTGGAATGGTTAAGGAGTTGAAATAGAGCTATCTACACAAGAACAGTCCCATTCAGAAATATTGGCCGATATTGTCAACTTCATTGAAGTTTTTACAATCTCTGCTTTTCTCACATTAAGCCTGTTCACGGTGGAGTGAGCTAAACTGTGTGCCACGGTAGTTAAAATTTGCAGGTTCCCAGTATGCCTTGCTATTCTTTGCTCACTGCTCTGCCTGCTCCTCTGTGCATTGCCTTTGTCGCTCTAATTACTGGATTGGATTCACTTTTACAGCAAAGCTGAGTCCCAGTCACCATGAGCCTTTGCATAAAAAAAAAAATCATTTTAATCATCACCGCATATTTATTATGTATGTTTTATTGATGTGAATGAGAATGAAATATTTAATCTTCACCAATTTTTTATTGTATTTTTTGTTGTTGTTGTCGTTAGGCTTTTGGTTAGCGCCTCCCAGGATGGAAAACTCATCATCTGGGACAGCTACACCACAAACAAGGTAAATTTGTTTTCAGTGGTTAAATGGATCCAATATTCAGATTAGGTTCAATATTTTTCGTTTATTTTTTATTTTTATTTTTTAAAGAAATTAGATTTTTCTGCCTAGATATGCTGGCATTAGTCTGAAAATCAATCAGCGTATTCCTGATTTGCAAACGTCATTTCGGCATACCGCAGATTTTTGTGAAAATCTTAAGTATTCGCTCGTCTTGTAAATCTTGATATCCCAATAATTTCTGGTAGTATTAAAACTTAAAAATCAAGTTTTTTACTATGCTAACGAAATCATGCTGTTCTTCCTCACTCCAAAAGAATTTGGTACTGTTTTACATCACTACATACCAACAACTACGTCCTAAAGAACAAGATTCCTTCCAAATGGATCTTATTTAAAAGCTCCTATCAAGTGGGCTATTCTTATAATTGCTTTACTGGTCAGATATTCTAATAATATTCTGGACTTGCATAGGCGGGCTACGACCCACCCCACAAAAATATTGTGCGAAGGATTTTGGCTACATAAAACATATTTATGAACAATTTAGAATTCTTAGCTATCCAACTACAATCACTGCAATACTGCATAAATCAGATTTCAAATTCAGCATGTTTATTTATCCAAACAATTCAATTTTGGGGGGGTTATTATACCCTTTAATGGCATTTTATTATTATTATTATTCATTGATTTTTTTCATTTGGCCCTCTTAGGTCCATGCCATCCCGCTGCGCTCCTCTTGGGTGATGACGTGTGCGTATGCCCCCTCTGGTAACTATGTCGCCTGCGGGGGATTAGACAACATCTGCTCCATCTACAACCTGAAGACCCGCGAGGGGAATGTGCGTGTTAGCCGTGAGCTGGCTGGACACACAGGTAGGCTGCAAACCGCATTGTTTTGCTTAAGCACGTCCCTATTTTTACGCCATTGGAGATGAAATTTCTTTGCCATGTTTTTTTTTAATGAACGGTACGTTCGCCAAGCTTTAAGCTGTCATTCAGTGCAACTGGATAGCGAGGTCTCAGTCACATGGTCTGTGAGCTCTTTTTTGCAAAAGTAGATCAAAGATGTATAGCCTTGCCTATCATGAGTTTTGTGCTTGAAGGCAAGAATTATTCATCTGATCAGAGTCACATGACACAGGAAGTGTGTCAGCATTTAAGTTCTTCTTCCTTTGCCATTGGGAGGGGCGCATACTCTCTAATAGCTCGAGATGAGAAGGGAGGAATTGTGGGTTTATTATGACCAATATGAGACTTGAATTCATTCCAGAGCTTCCCACGAGGTCTTTCTTGGGTGGAGTGATAGTTCATACCTGTCAACCTCTGCCGATAACTGCCCTTATAAATGATTATGATTCCCCTTACAACCCCCCCAAAAACCTTACAAACACCGTACGACTCGTACGGTGTTTGCAAGGTTTTTCCGCGTTGATGGCATAGAATTGAAATGTAATTGTTTTTTTTAGGCTATCTGTCCTGCTGTCGCTTCCTGGATGACAACCAGATTGTCACCAGCTCTGGAGACACCACCTGGTGGGTTGTTGCATTGCACCCAATACTACAGTTCACCTTCATTTCCTGCCTCAAGCATGACGTGTTGGCTCATGAGTTAAACTATTTGGATATAGTAATGTTTTCCATACCTGTCAACCTCTGCCGATAACTGCCCTTATAAATGATTATGATTCCCCTTACAACCCCCCAAAAAACCTTTCAAACACCGTACGACTCGTACGGTGTTTGTAAGGTTTTTTGGGGGGTTTGTAAGGGGAATCATAATCATTTATAAGGGCAGTTATCGGCAGAGGTTGACAGGTATGGTTTTCCATTGTTAAAAAAATGGTGTAAAGAAAATATATTTGTAGGATCATTTCGTGCCACTGATTTTTGTTTCTAATTCAATTTTGTCCCTTTTAGTGCTCTGTGGGACATCGAGACTGGACAGCAGACAACTACGTTTGCCGGTCACACCGGTGACGTCATGAGTCTTTCTCTGGCACCTGACACCAGGCTGTTTGTATCCGGGGCCTGCGATGCCTCGGCCAAACTCTGGGACGTCAGAGAAGGAATGTGCCGGCAGACATTCACTGGCCACGAGTCAGACATCAATGCCATTTGTGTAAGTTTTTCTACATGCTTGCGTACTGTATACAAGTGAGAAATGAAAGATTAACATGATCAATTGATTCGAGGACCTTGACGGGGGTAGCAAATAAGAGTCAGGTAAGTCAAGACCAGTTAATTTGCTAGCAGGGAAGCAACAAATGATTGTTTTGGTCACCAACTAAGCTGTAATTTTTTTTTTATTTTTAAATTATGCCACCAATCTGCTTATATAGAAGTCACATTTAATTTTACACAACTCTGGACAACACATTTTAGCTGTAAATGTGCGTTGGAAGTAGAAAATTGAGCGGTACATTTATTTGACAAACTATGTATAAGGTCTTTTTATCTTTGTTTTTCGGAGCAGTTGTTTGCAAAAAATTTTGAATCATTATAAGCAGACTGCTTTCATTGAGGTCTTCAAGAAGTCAGAAAATAATTGTCAACTTAAGTGAAATTATTTTTAGTAAAGGTGTTTTTTTTAAGTCGATTCCACAATATATCGCAATATTACATTGCATGATTCTCGTATCGATTCAAAATCCGTCTGAATTAATCATTACGTGTGTTTTTGGTGGAAATTAACAAAAGGTGACTAAACTTCAACTTGCATCCACTAGTCTGCAGCAGTCAGCTGCCGCACCCTGACATGTATTCATTGTGCTTGGATGCCTGTGGGCACTGTTTCTTAGTGCAAATCCCATATAAAAAAAAGTACTACTACAGAGAATGATAAAAACAAAAACATATTGGATGCTAGAACATAGATATAAATGTACTTTTATGTCCATTTTGATTCATTTTTCCCCCAAAAATATATATCATAATCGTCTTAAGGTGTTGTATCGTGATACAAATCGTGTTGCCAGATATGAGGCAATAGACGCCTGGACTTTTTGTAAATGCTGGACATTGTAATAACTTTTTCTTTTAAAAAAAATCTTGTTTCAGTTCTTCCCCAATGGCAATGCCTTTGCCACGGGCTCAGATGATGCCACCTGCCGGCTGTTTGACCTGCGTGCTGACCAGGAGCTGATGGTGTACTCACATGACAATATCATCTGTGGTATCACTTCTGTGGCATTCTCCAAGAGTGGCCGCCTACTGCTGGCTGGCTATGATGACTTCAACTGCAATGTCTGGGACACTTTGAAGGCCGATCGTGCAGGTAAGTCAACGTTGCTGTGCTCGCTCGCTTGCGTAACTTTGTCGCAACCTGCTGACGAAACCCGTAGCACTTTCCTCTGAGAACATCCTGTTTCAATGGCCAGGTTGATCAATTTTCAGGGTTTTGAACTCATGATGTCAAAATGTTAAGTCAGTCCCTGCCATCGACTGCAATAGACGTCCAATACCATGTTGAACTGGGAGAATCTCTGGCCATGAAACATTTCCCAGTTCAAATGGTCTATCAGTCATTCCCTGCCAGCGCTTCCATGAAAATGACCAAATATCAAGATTCCTCTTTTTCTTATTTAAAGAGGGGAGGAATACATCATTGGGCCTTTTGATTTATTTATTAAAAAACCTTGACCTCATAATTTTTCCTCTGAGTGACTCCGATTAGATTCCGCAGTTAGAAACTATTTTACGACTTTCAGACCGATAACTGAAACGATAGAGGAATTCAAAATTCTCCCATTCAGGCGGTGGAAATGCAACTTGTACTTTAATACTAAATTGGGTGACCTATAAAGCAAAAGGAGTCACAGTGACTCATTTTGTGGTTTTACACGATTTTGTTTTTCTGAAAATGACGTGATCGGGCCCGATTTCCAAGGGAGTCTAATCAGGGACATCCCTAATTCTTATGGTGGCGTATGTTTCACAAAATATGATTTTCAGGACTGTCTCATGATAACTTTGAATTGATAAGGAAAATTAAATGGGGAAACTTAAAATGTTCCCCCTTTTTATCTGTGAACCTCTGTGCGATTTTTACTCTTTTTTCCTACGCAGGTCACATTTGCCTAGACGCTGTTGAATTTTATGTATTTTGCCTTAATTTTCACTTCACTTGTTCCACAGGCGTCCTGGCTGGTCATGATAACCGGGTAAGCTGCTTGGGTGTGACTGACGATGGTATGGCAGTTGCAACAGGGTCCTGGGATAGCTTCCTCAAGATCTGGAACTAGAGTCTGAAGGTATGGAACATTTTGGTTACTGTGTTTTCACACACAGAAAACGCACTAAAAGTAAAATAAAATATCTCCAAAATGGATGGCCCACCTTTTTATCAGGTGAGTCATCTCATGTGAGCACTAAATTAAAAACTGAATGTTGCCATGTGACTTTGACAAACTTTCTGCTTGACTGACTGGATGCATTTCTAAATGCACCACTGGAGCCGCGGTGTTTTTTTTTTTTTATTACAATGTACAGTGGTACCTCTACATACGAGCTTAATTCGTTCCGGGACTGAGCTCGTATGTCGATGCACTTGTAACAGAACAAACAAATTTAGATTAACTTCGATTAATATATACAGACACACTCAAACATACATTTAATGTAACTTTACACAAAACTGAATTCTAATTTAGTGTTACATTTTTATACCTTCTGGGCGGGTTAGCTGTTTGCTGTTGTATTTTCTTCAAAATATTCCGAAAATGATGCACACAAATGTCCTCACAATAGGATAACGCACGACCACTTGCCAACGAGAAGTAGTCTTGTATTAGCGATTGCTCCACTTCTCATAAGAACATCAGGGGCACTGGCTCGCAACTCCCTCTTTATAATATCTCTGGTCGCAACCCCTTTGAACGGCGCCTATGATGATGGCATTACAAAGAAAGAGTTGCGACCAGAGATATTACACAGAGGGAGTTGCGAGCCAGTGCCCCTGATGTTCTTATGAGCAGCGAACGAGAAGTAATATAATACTCCTCGTATTAGCGATTGCACCGGCATTCGCGCTGAGTGACGGAAAAAAACACTGAAAAAAATGCAACGCTCTGCTCAGTGCTCGTAGATATCTGTTATACACGAAAGAGATGCGGCAAAAAAGACAGTGCGCTACAATGATAAACAGCCTCATGTCTTGGCCACCTGGCTTTCTCGCATCTCGAAATTTTTCTCGTATCTAGAGATAATTATTTGCTCGAAATTTTCCTCATCTCGAGCTGCTCGTATGTAGAGGTGCTCGTATGTAGAGGTACCACTGTAGTAGTTTCTTGCTAGCGTGTCATGTCATATTTTAGCGTGTGCACGTGCTAGCTTGTGATGCTCCTCATAAGCTTGTGTATGGTTAAAAACAGAAATCATGCCCACAACTGAGACTGCAGCTTTTAATACGGTGCGCTTTGTTTGTGAAAATACGGTAATTGTCCAAGACGATGTTAAGTAAATGTCAACTAACCGCATTTTGTTCATTCCCAGATGGTGTCCGGACTCCAAAGTTGCGTTGAAGACCATTCCGACATCACAACGTTCAATTGTATTGCATATCCGATATTTTCCAAACGTTATACTGACTCGAAACACCCCCAAAACTATTAAGGGCAAAAAAAAATCTCTCTCTCTCTTTCTCCTCCTCCGTCACCTCCTTCTTTAAAGAGCACAATAGCTTTTAACTCATTCAGCTCCAACCACACAAGTCATGGAATATGTCTCAAAATGGACGGCTAGATCTAACTCTTAATAGCTTTTTGGCCATCTTTCCATTTTTGTTGTTGTTAAAATAAGGATCAAATCTGTTTTATCTGCTAATCTTGACATATTTTAAAGTGTTTTAATTTGGAAACATCCTCGGAAACTCAGCTTTACCCAGCGGAGAACAAAGTGAGAGAATTTTCTAGCCCCGCTGTATTAGACCCACCAATTTTTGTTTTACCCCCAAAAAAACCACCCACCCACCTGTGTAGTCCACAAATTCTTGTTTGCACAAAATTTAAACTTTGCATATATATTGTCTAAAGAAGAAAACAATTAACTAACCAAGCACATGCTGTGATGGATGCTCGTTTTTAAGACTCAAAAAAGAAAAAGAAGAAAAAAAACCATTAACCATTCTTCCACCTTTTTTTGTCTGTCTACAATCTAGACTAATGAAATGAAGATTAGCCTATTGGATCATAACCCACCCTATACCCTTTTTTCTTTATTTTGACTCCGCCCCTCTTGTAGTCTTGAGTCGCCCAATTTTAGCCAAACTGCGTTCCAGAACATTCTCAAACAGGGGTGCCCATTCCGTTCTTGGAAATGCAGTTACTACTCTGTGAATGATATTGTTGTATAAATCAATGTTTGAAAATAATATTGAAACTTTTTAAGTTAAAAACAAAAAAAACAAAAAAACACAAAAAAAACATTGAAAAAAAACACACCAAGATTTTAGTTGTCTGCCATGGGTGGGTTATCTTAGAATCGCATGCTGTAGAATTGCTTAAGGTGCATATGGAATTAAGTCCTTTGATGTTTTCTTTAAGGAAAGAACCTGTTGAAATACTATATCAATAGTTGTATTTATTTTTCTTTTTTTCCCCCTAGTTTTGACTTCCTTTGTTTTTTTTTGTTTTTGTTTTTTTGCTACTGCGTGCATACATATTACATCTAAAATGTCAAAGCTATGCACATAAGAAGCAAACCCTGCATTATTAATGGTTGCTTGAGAGGGATTCCACAAATTATTTGGACGTAAATGTAAATTGTACACACTTGCATATATACATATAGTCACCTAAACGTACTACTAGGACAAATTTTCCATTCCTTCTGTAGCAAACAAAATTCCACTTAAGAAAAACATTTTATAAGTTTTTTTTTCTCCTGTCCTTTAATAAAATATAAAAAAATAAAAAATCTTGCAGCATCTGGATGGCAGACTTTTGTTTTTGTTCCCTTTCCCTTGTAAACAGAAATGCTTTTCATTTTAGTTATAGGCTAGTCCCATTTTTTTTCCCTTCTATTTTTCTCTGCAACATTCTGTACAAAAATGTGCTGTAATTGTGCGTTAGGCCTGGAGTTGGCATAAAAGAAAAACTTTAAATCTAAAAAAAAAGTTACCAATTAATTAAATACACTTTTTTTTCCCCCTCTTTCTCCACCAAATAACTGTAGAGCTCTGCACCCTCTCTATTCCCTTTTCACCTTTTGTATTTAATTTCCAAGTCAGTCAGTGTACAACCGAAAGCTGGATGCAAGATAGAAACTATATTAAAATGTACTGTTATTTAAGATGTAATAAAAAGCAGTTTGAGATGACCTCTTGTGTTGTGTGACTCACTGAGCAGATATCACTGAAGTTACACAATCTCTGCACATATTTTTTTCTTTGGTATTATGAAGACATTACTCATTTACACGATAGTATACCAAATAAAAGTATTGTGACTTAGATGGAATTTTATTCAAGTTAACGCTCTCTCTCATTCAGGCGTCCATTATGATTTCATTTTAATGTTTCAATTTATTTTCATCTCTCTCACTAGCAGACCACGAGATAATTCTAGTTTTGGTATTGGTTTTGGCTCCATCCATTTTATGATGGGCAATAGAAATTTACGATAAATGTGAATGAGTTAACTGGATGAGTGAATTTTGGCCCCAAAAATTTGAATACTAATAAATTAGTAAAATCAAAGTCAAAAATATGCATAGTTCTAAATAAAATAAGTCATGGAATGTATTCTGGGAATTTTATTAATTAATAACTCATTGTTTAACTCTTTGGTTGGAAATTCACAGGTTGAACCCGATCATGTTCGCCGTCTGATGGACAAAGTACGAAGTGGCGTGATCAGCAGTGGCTTATGACAATGTTGAAGTCTCAAATACATAATATATAAAAATACATATTTTCTTAAATTATAAAACATGAATATAAAAACATAGTTTTAAATAAATCGGGCGACATAAGGATTTGTAAGGATTCCCAAATGTCCAAACAGTTAGTGAATGCGTCACCAATGAAAGCTCTCTGATTGGCCAGTTCCGACCAGGAAGTGATGGGTGTTTATAGTTGACGAAGTTAAGATGGTGAGCTGTTAATACCCATTGAGCGAGGCTTCCTTGCAGTCTGTCACACTTGTTTAAGCTCCGAATTTGCTTCGCCGATTGTAGCGCTGCGAGGACAAGGTACGTTTCCATAGCGAAAAACATGCTAATCCGTCCTGCCCTGAATCTGTCAAGTTTTCTCGCAAAGTAGCCTTGAATTAGCTGTCTCACTATCACACGGTCAGAGTATCATTCACTTGTTGCTCGTCTCTCAATTCGGAATAGATTTCTTGCTTTTATTCATCGTTTTCCTCCAAAATCACCTTTTTTACAAATCCTTTTGTCAAGCGTTTTTATATCATAAAGTATTATATCCAAGGAAGCTAGCGTAAGTAATAGCAGCTGGCAAAGGCGCACTTATTGGACATAATAAAACTAGAACAGCTGTAATCAAACTGCAAAACATGGTCCAATTTAAAAAAAATACTTATTAGGCTTACTGCATTGCTCTTTATACTGTTTTCTTATCTTGTTTTTTTAATTGATTTTGTTGTTGTTGTTGCCAATGACGGCCGGCAGACGTCCAATCAATCCATCCATCCATCCTCCAGTCAATGTCTCTGAAACATGATAATGAGCATTCCATGTGGAGGTAACTTAATTTTAAGCATATTCTTTTATACTTGGCTTATCCTTTCAGATAGAGATGGACAGTGGAGAAGATTTGCGAGTGAAAACGTCCCCTTATTGCTGGTCTACACATGATGGAGGTAACATCCCTGGAACCCGCCTGGCTAGGCGCAGCAAAAACCGCAGTCTGAGTACTTCTGCAGCAAGCAGCTCATCTGAATTCAGGTAATATTGCTTCTCTTTTAGTCATTAACCTCTTAAGGGGCATGAAAAATAACCTGCCATTTCTTTTCAATCATATCGGTTTTCTTTTGAGACATTTCAAGTACATTTTTACAAAGCTGATAGTCTGTGAAGTGGACGCTCAGGTTGTGGCTGTTCTTCAAGACACGAACTTTGAAATCCGACCCTTTAGTCCTTTGTGAACTGATCATTGAAACGTGGCAGCCATGACCTCATCTTTCAAACTGGAGACTCGCTTGACCACATTTGTTTAAAAATTTAAATAAGGAAGAGCCTTGAATGAGCCTGACAATACCTGGCTTTCTTTTTATGCAAATATTATCCTATTTTATGAAGGAAAAAAACTCGCTCATTGATGGGGCGACTAATAATCCAAAAATATGGTGCCCTATTTTTCAGCCTATAGGTATAATATAATAATAATAATCGGACATAGGCCCTGTCGTCATCATCAACAACAAAAGCCTAATTGTCATCAAACCCAGAATCTGCGTATGACGAAATTGGTAGTGCTTCTCCATAAGGTGCGTTTTCTCGGCAAAAGACCTAAATAAGTGATAGTTTCGGACTCGTAATATGGCATTCTGCCGTTATGGATACATCGCATCACCACCCCCGAGCGGATCACTTACCTCTCACCAATGTTCCCTCTAAGCTGTGCGTGTGCGCAATTGCGCACTACTCTCGTCTTCTCTGCGCACAGCAAATCATATGGAGCGCACAAAATAAAATCCCATTTTTTAATTTTTAAAAAAAAAATATTTATTTTATTTTTATTTATTTTTTTTAGCTGTGAGGCCGACGCGCAAACCACTCATCTGCCGGGCCGCCCATTCATAGATATTAATCATTACCTTTTATTATTACTAAATCATTTGTGTAGTAGACATACACCTGCTTATGGCAGGTGTGATACTGGTGTGTGCCCATAGCGAGCAATGATGATGTTGCCCAGACAAACAAAAAATTAGAGGGAACATTGCCTGTCACTGTCTTTCACTTACCTTCAGTCAGCCAGTAGGAGGCAGATTACCGCACTCGTAAGTTGCACTAGCTAAAAATTGCAAAATGAAAGACAAAAAAAAAAAGAATAAAAAAGAATAAGCTGCATTTTGGTGGGAATTTTATCTGATAAGATCCAGAAGATGAAAAAAATACAGGCAACAACAGCCTGAATGAAATGTTTTACAAAAACATTGAAAAAAAAAGGAATCAGTTTTGTTCTCACTTGTTTTTATAAATTACAGGCGAATCTACGGGTTCACCATGGCAACATCTGAAGGACAAAGTTAAAATAACACGTGAAAAGATATCTGTGAATATTTTTACTCAAGCCGCACCCCCAGCCAAATGATGACAAAAAGTGCAACTTATAGTCCAGAAAATACTGTACATAAATTCCTTGCAAGTTGTGTTTCGCTTATAATGAGCGGTAAACCGAAATCGATGTAGCTATTTATTTATATTCATCCCAGAAAATGATGATTAAAATTTGATGATCTGCCTAGGGATGGTGCTCTTCTCATAAATACTGCGCCTTTGCTCTAGGCAACAAAAAAAATCAGTAATAAAACGTAAATATTGCTCATCGTTTTAGCATTTAAAGTAGGGATGTCCCTGTGCCAATGTTTTAAAGATATGTTTTGCCGATACCGGTGCGATGCCCATATTTTTAGACCAATGAAAATAATGCAAAACATAATGTAAGCAGTAAATGACAATTCATATTTTTTTGGATTAAGCTGATTCTGAAGCTGTTCTGTTACTACCATTAGTTTAAAAAAAGTAGAAAAAAAATTAAAAATCATAATCAAGGGACCTCCATTTATCACATTGGACTATTTTTTAATTAAGTTTATTCATGAGAAATATTTCTCTAAATGTTATCATTTACAAATATTTAAACATACAGTATTTTTCGGACTATAAGTTGCACTTAAAAAACAATGCACAATCAAAGAAAAAAATGTAAGTAGCACTGGAGTGTAGGTTGCATTTTTAGGGGGGCATTTTCTAATTTATTAGAAACCAAAAACAAACAAATGTTAAAGTAAAAATAGGGAACAACAGACAAAATAGTCACAGGTTATTGTAACATTTTAACATTTTTTAGATAACCACAGCCCCCCAAAAAGCCAAACTACGAAAAAAAGTGCGATTTATAGTGCAGAAAATACAGTCTGTTCCCAACCTTATTTTTTGCTGCACAACTGATTTGCAAAAAAAAAAATGCTTCACTAGTAATCCTCTTATGTGGCTTGAATGTTGGACAGCTTTGTTCAAATTGGGGGGAAAAAGACATGGGTTGCTATTTTGTTTCCTCAATACATTTCAATGTTATCGGATCGGCACTCGGTATTGGCCGATTTATAAATTAGGGTTGATTTGGATTTAATTCGCTTCCATACAAATATTCGATTTGGGACATCGTTAAAACTGAATATCGGCTCGGGACATAAAATAAGTGATATTTATAGTAGGCATTACTGTGTTGGGTCTGTTTACTCGCTACTTTACAAAGGATGATGGGTGAATCTGACTGTTAGTGGGGACACACCTGTAGATTATTGTCATTCTTTGTTTTGGGACGGCCCCCAATCTGAGCAGATACTTCAGTGCGAGAAGGGGTTGTCTTTTCAAAAGCACCTCAGCCTGAATTGTGACATGGTTGCAGCACCACCATACATTGCACAAATTCTCATGTAGTCACCTCAGTGTCATGTATAGGAAGCATCGTGCTTGAAAGGGCTCACATACGTATATATTAGTTCACTGTCAATCTTGCAAAAACTCCCTGGGTGAGCTTTAGCAATTTTCGGGGAAGTGAAATGTGAACATCTCATCTCACTTTCCCATGCCCTCAATTGGTATAAAAGTATGAGATTTCTTCACTGGGAGTATTTTCATTGGCCCTTTTTTGCCATGCAGAAAGCCAACATGTCTTAATTCATTTGATGATGATAGACATTCAATTTAATGTGAGGATCATTTTCATAAAAATAAATACAAAATAAATAATAAATAAAGAAATAAAAATAAATAAATTACTATAAATAAGTTAAAATAAATAAGTTAAAATAAATAAATTAAAATAAATAAATTAAAATAAATAAAATAAAATAAATAAATTAAAATAAATACAATAAAATATAATATAATATAATATTAAAAAAAATAAATTAAAAAAATAAAATAAAAATATATATAATATAAAAATATATTTATGGATTCTGTGGTTAGTTCTGCGGCCGAGGGTTCGATCCCAGGTGGTTCTTCCCTGTGTGGAGTTTGCATGTTCTCACCGGGCTTGCGTGGGTTTTTTCCGGGAACTCCGGTTTCATCCCACATCCGCAAAATTTGCATGATATGCTGGTAGAGTACTCTAAATTGTCCCGGGGTGTTGGGATTGGTTGTTCGTCACATTGTGCCATCGATTCAGGGCCCATAGTTGGGTTGGATAGCCTGCAACACACCGCCGCGGCCATCGTGAAGATAAGCGATTTGGAAAATGAATGAACGATTAAAATTTTAGACTTAATACTGAATTTATGCACCTAATTGAACACTCTATTAGCTATTAACTAAAGAACTTTTATTGGAAGGCATTAGAAATAGAGCATGTACATACTTTCTTCTTTTGGCAACTTCTTGATTTATTCGGTTAAGCAATTCCTGAATTTTTTTTGTTTTGCATTACTCACTTCTGGAAAAAAAAGACTTTTCTTTTAATTTTGTCTTTATTGTCTGACACTTGTTTTCGTCTTCAGGAGAAACCAATCGCTACACGGACCAAGCCCTGTGACTACATTTGGCCCAAAGGCATGCATGCTACAGAATCCACACGCAGTAATGTAAGTACAGTAGAACATTTTGTTTTTATTTGCATTTTCGATCTAACTTAACCTATTTTATCATTTTTGAGAAAATAATTGCATGACTTTTTTTCATGACTTCTGATTTTCATAATTGGAAAAAACTGTGTTTTGTTAGGATGTCACTTGGTAACTTAGTGATAATGTCGTCATTTCCCAACCCAGAGGTTGTGGGTTCGAATCCCAGCCCTGGTGACGTTCTTTTTTTCATTAGTACGTAAACGCACTTTGAGTGACTTAAAGGCGGAAGAGTGTTTTTAAAGTTTAAGACAATTTCCAATGATTTTGCTAGTTGATTAACCACAAATGACAAACTAGATTGATGGAGAATTTGGGCCTCTATACAATTGTAGTTAAAAACTAAACTAGTTCACATAGGATTTAAGTTGAGGAAAAAAAACACAGAATATGATTGTCCCAGTACCATATTGCTTAACACAAGTTGAATTGTTCTCCTACTGAAAAACTGCTGTGTCAGCATGGCCCACAATGCTTTGTTCTTTTGGGTAAACTGGAAACAAAAGTTTAAGGAGAAGCTTTCCTTGACTCTCTATGGAATGGGTGTGGTGGTGATAGTTGTAAACGGTAACCTCTTTATTTTTATTTATTTATGTCTTTTTTTTTACCTTCACTTTGTGTTCCAGCCATTGACTTTTGTTACTCTGATGTCCAGCCGCACCCTAAACTGAATCACAATAATGAGCCTATTATGAGCCAAATATTGTGAAAAGTTTAGTCTTTTTTTTCTCCATTCTTCTTCTCACGTAAGAATCCTATTTTTTAATTTTCTTCTTATAAATCCTTTTCAACTCTGACAGTTTAATGGAAATCTTATAAGACCTGGTTCTAAGGATCGTAATTATAACCACACAAGGAGAGCGTCGTTCTCTGGTCTTGTCGCTACAAGTTTGTGGCTGCGGAAATATTTAATAACACCTCATCTGTCTTTTCTGGTAACTGGGGAAAAATTCTGCATGAAAATGAATCAAACTTTTGTGTTTACAGTGGTACCTCGACATACGATCGTAATCCGTTCCGAGACTGAGATCGTATGTCGAGCTTTTCGTAACTTGAGCTAACGTTTCCCATTGAAATGAATTGAAAACAAATTAATTAGTTCCAACCCTCTGAAAAAACACCCAAAACAGGATATTTGATTGGAAAATATGTTTTATTTCTTCTAATTCGCCATATATTGACAAAGTAATAAATAACGAGTGGTTTAATAGTAATAAAATGTGTTTAATAGATGTAAAATTAGACGCATTTTGCGGAGGGGAGAGACAACGACACACACGGAGGCGGAGGGGGGGCTGTTTGGGGGGACTTTATCCACGGCAACGCACTCGTAACCGAACAAACAAATTTAAATTAACTTGGATAAATATATACAGACACACTCAAACATACGTTTAATGTAACTTTACACAAAACTGAATTCTAGTTTTGTCTTAATCTTTTGTTACCTCCGTTTTCCGGGTTAGCGGTTTGCCACGCCTCCACCCTCACGTTCGCTATCGATGGACTGTTTGCTGTTGTATTGCCTTCAAAATATTCCGAAAATGATGCACACAAATGTCCTCACAATAAGATAACGCACGACCACTTGCCAACGAGAAGTAGTCTTGAATGAGCGATCGCGGGAGCTATCAGACTAAGGAAGAAATAACAGGAAATGCAACAGCTGGGCTTACCCACGTATTGGTTGTGGGTAATGAAGTTTTATTCTGAGAAAGGGTGCCATTGCCTATGGGTGTTGTGTGCACGAGTATACTTTATTACCCAGAAAGCCCTTTTTTTGCCCGCGCATGCGCGTTGTGCGTTTCCTGGTCGAAACTCGTCTGAATAAATCGTTCAGTCCTCGTAGATATAGTAGTTATACACGAAAGAGATGCAGCAAAAAAAGACAGTGCGCTACAATGATAAACAGCCTCTCATGTCATGGCCACCTGGCTTCGTCGCATCTCGAAATTTTAATTGTATCGCGAGCGAATTATTCGATCTGAATTTTCGTCCTAGCACGAGCATGTTGTATGACGAGCATGTTGTATCATGAGGTACCTTCTGCACAAAGAGATTGGTCATCTATTCCCGTTATTGGGATTAAATAATGTTAAATCACTGCCAGCCCATTTACATGTTGACACATTTTTAATTTTTCAATTAAATATACATATATATAGTATATCTTTTTTTCTTTATTTTAAATTTAAAATTTGACGCGTTTTTAATTTTTCAATTAAATATACATATATATATATAGTATATATCTTTTTTTCTTTATTTTTGATTAGTTTTTTCTTTCCCAAAGAAAAATCGCATGCAGCATCGCGATGGAATCAAATTGTGACTTGTGAATCATATCGCCAGATATGAGGCAACATACACCGCTACCAACAACAATCATGCGCTGATTTCCCCAATTGCTCTTTTCTGACATAATTGACGTTTCTAGAATCCTCACCCCCACAAATCCCCAGTATTTCTTGGCACGGTTTCACCCAACAGTCTTTGACGATAGCACGACGTGCGTAGCTTTTGTTTTGATTTTTTTTAAGGTGATGATGAGCTATTTCCTTTGATGGATTGTGTCTTTTTATCCAATTAATCTTTTGACATTTATACAAAGGTGGCTCATTTTCCACCTACGTTTAAATGTTACACAATTACTTAAAGTCATGAAATAATTTACTTCCTCTTGCCGAGAGTTTTGTCTCCTGACAAAAATCAACTTGTTTACTTAATGATGCATTCAGTTGTCTTTTGGCAGACTTGTTTTGAAACTCATTAGCACACATTTTTTTAACCTCTCCTGTTTTCCTGTTTCTAAACCAATGTTTCCCAACCACTGCGCCGTGAACAATGGTCAGGTGTGCCGCGGGAAATTGCAAAAAGTCAAACAATGTAATATTCAGAGAGAAAAATTGACTATAACGAGATTAAAATGTAACTTTTGCAAGGTTAAAAGCAAAATATGATGAAGTTTAAATTATAGATTATACTATTACAAGATTTAAATTGTGAAACAGTCATTTTGTTGCTTATTTTTCTCTAACATTAACCGGAAGTTATTATTATTATTTTTTAACTAGGTCTACAATGTCTTGTGTGTCTGTATTGCTACTGCAACCAAGGAAATTTCCCGAATACGGGATGAAATAAAGTTATAATCTAATCTAACCTAATATAATTTAATCTAATGTCTGTGTGAGCACTTTTTTTGCATAATTTTAGGAGTTTTTAGCAATATTTGGAGGAAAAGTCATAAAATTATGCGATTAAAAACATGACATTATTTATTTTTGGCATCACTTGAACCGGAAGTTGCAGACATCAACTTTTGTTGACATTAGGTCAGTGTGAAAAATTTGATTTTGGAATAATTTTGGTAGCTTTGTGTGATTCCTGCTGATAAAACTTTGATCGGAATGACTATTGTTAATATAGGCAACATAGTTTTAAGTTAAAAGATTTTCAGATGGTGGTTTCCCTTGGGATTTTTTCAATGAGCAAAAAGCGTGCCAAAAAAAGGTTGGGGAAAAAGTGTCCTAAAACTGCCTATCCTTGTAGATAAAGTACTTACGGGAAATGCTGCACCTTTAACTGTGCCCTGGTAAACTCACCTGTTGTGAAAAAAAATGCAGGCAAGCCCTTCCCTGAACGGAGCATGCTCAGTAGAGAACCTAGTGGGTCTGGCTGAGAGGAAGCTTAAAAACAAGCAAGAGGTTTGATTCAGCAGCAGAACGCACCGGCAGGGTTTAGTGTTAAAGCTTCACTGGGACAAATATAGCCGTCGGGAGTCGAGCTTTTCAAAGTCGTCAGCTGCCCGGACGGAGGCTCGCGCGTGCGGCGGCTCTCTGTTTGGATAGAGGAATTGGCCAATTCAAGGGGTTTCCTGAAGTTGCGATGAGTTGCCGCCGTCGGGGGACCCCGTTCTCCAGCTGAGTCAGTAGCTTGAAGCTAGAGCCGTCAGGGTCACATGTGTACAGCCATGAAGGTGGTACTTCAGGACGCGCCGGGAAGCAAGGAGAACAAAGTGTGGAAATGGTAAGCATCAATTTCAGATCCCACCATGAATTGGCTGATCATGATCTTATTCATAAGTATTTTGAGAGTCGGTGAATCTACATTTTTCTTTTAACTGCCGCATTTTCCGGACTATAAGGCGCACTTTATTTTTTTAATTTTTTTAAATCATACCTTTTTTTTTTCCTCTCTCTGACCACTGACACCTGTTGTTTTTTTAGGCTATATTTATCTGAAAAGCTTATTTATTTAGCCCTTTGATCTCTATTTTACTATTGTTACTTTGACGTAATTTTGGTCTTGATTTCCGATAAATTTGCCCTACCCAAAATGCGACGAGAAATGCAGTACATATTTATTTTAATGTATTTTTCATATTTTTATGTTAAAAGATTTTTTTTAAGTACATGATTTTTCGTAATGGGCTTTTTCATTGTTGCAAATATCTGCTATTCCGCTGGAAAACGTAATTCATTTATGTAATAACATAAAATTCTTAGTCACACTTTTCTCTGCGCATTTCTTAAAATTTAAGAGCAGATTAATACATATCATTTGTGGCAGTCCTAGTCAGAATATGGAAGACAGGTAAAATATTAACTTCAAAGAAGTGAAAAATGGTGAACTCTGCTTGTGGTGGTGTTGTTTTAGGTCTGGACTGTTGAAAAGTGTGTGTTTTTTGCGTATGTGTGTGTGTTTGGTTCAGGTCTTCAGTGGAAAGTGCTTTGTGAATGGATCAGAGGTTGCCTCTGTTTGAAATGCTAACTTTTTCTTTGAAATCATGCTGATTTACTCAATGTACTCGTCTCTTTTCATTCATGTGGCTGCAATCGATGGCGAGACACGTCCTAGCCGTGAGAAATAGGAGGTTGATCTCGTTTTACTGCCCAGTCGGAATGTATTGGACGTTAATCGCCGTCACGGAGTTAAAAATAAATAGTATCGAGTTCATGCCAGACAGGTTGCCGATTATTGCTGTTTATTTATTCAGGTATTTGTGAACCGGTTATTTCCCGGTTCATGAGACAAAAAATGGGGCGGGGACAATTTGATTGGCATGGGTAGATTGTGCCATAGCATTTGACTTTATCCAAATGTACTCTACCAAATGTCAAGGAAATCAGTAATGTGTGCATCTTTTCAAAGCATGAGTTGTTAGTGTAAGTTTGTCATTATTCATTTTTATTTGTATTTTGTTATGGTTTTCAAAGAAATTCCAGTCTTTTTTTTATTGGATAAATTGCACTACATACAATTCCAGGTGAATGAGAATTGCATGCAGCTTGACTGTATAAAATGCCTGTAAAATGAAGTATATAATGAAGTATTTTTTCATTAGACACGTCAAAAACACACACGATGGCGTGACAATGAGTAGTGACCATATTTATTGTATATTTGTTGCGTTAAGGCAGGGGTGTCAAACTCGGATTGGTTCGCGGGCCACATTAACGTCAACTCCATTTTATGTGGACCATTTTAGATCTAATATTTAGATATTTTTTTTTAAATTGGATTAAAAGAACTGGATCAAAATCCCCAAATAGTCCGTTTTTATAGATCTAAAGCAATGTTTATTTGAGCTTTTTTTTCTTAGTAATGGAAAATTTATTTTAATCATGTTTTTCATTTCAAATGGAAACAAAATATATTTTTTAATGATGTTCAATATTAAAGTGGAAAACGGAAAATATCTATATTTATTTTTAGATCTTACAAAATGCGCTTTGAACTAGAAACACAAAAGAAAAAAAACTGGATTAAAAAATTGCAATAATTGATTTTAAAATGGGGAAAATCAGGAAATGTAATATACATCTATACTCTTCATTTGAATTTGATCCTAAAACAGAAAG
Source organism: Stigmatopora argus (assembly GCF_051989625.1). Taxonomy (NCBI): domain Eukaryota; kingdom Metazoa; phylum Chordata; class Actinopteri; order Syngnathiformes; family Syngnathidae; genus Stigmatopora; species Stigmatopora argus. The sequence continues at coordinate 25,848,769 of NC_135387.1, forward strand.
TTGGCACTCATGATTTACTTTCTCGGGCCGCACAAAATGATGCAGCGGGCCAGATTTGGCCCCCGGGCCGCCACTTTGACACCTGTGCGTTAAGGAGTGACATATGGGAATGAAAGTACTCCCCCCCCCCCCCCAGAATCCATACTAGTAAACATCTAGATCACGTGACAGACTTGATTTGGTTTTCGCTTTACGGTTTAAACGTTCCCACAAAATTCCTGTTGGTTTTTTTTCTGCCATCGCTGCATTATTCCAAGGCGACCATTTATTTAGCATCTCCATATGGAGAAAAATGTGTGTCAATCAGATGATTTGATTGATGATTTATCAATATAATGTACATTTTTCTATTACACGTGAAAAATGTTGTTATTTTGGGGGCACTGTTGACTATACAACGGTAGCGAGCACTGTTACTCTACACTTAAACATGAAGTACTGAGGCAAATAGGCAAATAACCACACACTTATGTTACTGTACCTGTTTTGGTGTGGCTTTCTTTCTGTTGGGTGTACACGAATGCCAGTTCACCTTTTCGCGTGGGCGATTTGGAACGCCGTTCTACTTGAGGTTTGGAAATTGGAACAGAAGCTTTCTCTCAGCTCACATTTTTAATGGGACTGAATTGAGCCCTAAGGGAACATTCTTGTCATCCTGTCAAAGGGTGAAAGCAGCTGTGATTGTTTACAGCCAGGCGCTTCACGGCGGGCTAATTTAGCAAATATACACCGACGATTAATCTAATTAAACACACAAAGCCATTCAATCTCTTGCAAACCGAGAACGTTTGCCTCTTGCGTATGCATCTATACATTTTCTACAATTTTTTATTGTCATTAGCGCTAGCCAATCGCAGGGTACATCTTAAAAAGCTTGAGTCATTGATTGTTTCCGGTCAGGTTTAATCGGATACGAGCCCACATGTGACCAGTCCAAATGTCACAGCGTGGTGCTGACGTTAATATGCAACATTTCAATTGGCCTTGAGGTAAACATAAAAAAGAGCTATTTCATGGCGCTAAATTATATGGTTTTTGTAACGATTTTAATGGAATGCAGTTCTCATAATAATCACTTGAAGCAAAGTTGCCTTTCGACTGAGTTGAAGGCCGTATGAGAAAGTTAAGTTGCCCAAAATCTGTTTTTTTTAATCCAGTTCTTTCCCAATTCTAAATGAGTTTGGAAAATCTCATCTCATTTTCTGAACCGCTTTATCCTCACTAGGGTCGCAGGTGGCGCTGGAGCCTATCCCAGCTGACTCAGGGCCAGAGACGGGGGACACCCTGAATTGGTGGCTAGCCAATCGCAGGGCACAAGGAGACAAACAACCATTCACGTTCACACTCATACCTAGGAACAATTTAGAGCAGGGGTGTCAGACTCGGGTTGGTTCGCGATCCGCTTTAACGTCAACTTGATTTCACGTGGGCCGGACCATTTTAGATACAATATTTAGATTTTTTTTAAATAAATGGATAAAAAGAACTGGATTAAAAGCCCTGAACATTCAGTTTTTATAGATCTAAAACAATGTTTATTTTAACTTTTTTTATATATTTTTTTAGATTTTACAAAATGATTTTTGAACTAAAAACACAGAAAAAATGGATTAAAAAATTACAATTATTGATTTAAAAAGGGGAAAAATCAAGAAATTTAATATACATCTATACTCTTCATTTTAATTTGATCCTAAAACAGAAAGTCGGCACTCATGATTTACTTTCCCGGGCCACACAAAATGATGCGGCAGGCCAGATTTGGCCCCCGGGCCGCCACTTTAACACATGTGATTTAGAGTGTTCAATCAGCCTACCACGCATTTCTTTTGGAATGTGGGAGGAAGCCGGAGTACCCGGAGAAAACCCACGCAGGCCCGGGAGAACATGCAAATGCCACACCGGTGGACCGACCTGGATTTGAACGTTAGTTTTGTCTTTTGGCCCATGTGGTCGTTGGTATACCTGGAATGCTCAAGTTAATGTTTATAATAATCACCTCTACCCGGTACACGGTCGATTGGTCGCCGGTCTTTTGGTCGCCGGTCTTTTGGTCGCCCGGTAGGTAAGTAATAATTACCATTTAAATCGTTGCTCAAATTCCCTAAATACAAATTGCGAATTACTATTTAGTCATACTTAATGCCCTATTAATTGTTAGGCTAAAGAAAAGCTCCAAATTTCCCAGACTTTTATTGTGTTTTGTTGGAGAACTTGTTAAGACCCTGACTGACGTAGCTTCTTAAAGGGACAACGCATATACATACAAACTCTTATACACTCACGTCGGCTCAGTGAAACTGCTCATGGCCATTGTTGGCTTTTATTGATGCGTAGACCGTGTTGTTTTACCTTGTTTTGTCGCCGGTTTTTTGGTCGCCCGTTGTTGCGGTCGGGGCGACCAAAAGACCGGCGACCATTCGACCGCACACGCCTCTACCCAATACTAAACATTTCCGATTTTGAGATACAAGGACAACATTTTGAACTATTACTGTAAATTGCCCAATTTGTTCAATATTTTCTGTTAAGGTTACTCACAAATCTTGCCATCGGAAGATTTTAAAAACAACCTGCAACAAAGACATTGTTTTATCATTGTCAAATTTTGGCCAAAAATAGCCCCCAGGCCTCGTCAGAGTTTGCTGACCGCACGGGATTTTGCTGCAGACCTTAAGCCAATGGCTCTAATAGGATAGCGGCAACACACTGCAGCTTGGATACGCTTTATCTTCTTAAGTAGGCTTACGTTAGCCTGTTGTTAAAGTTTATGTTTACATGTTTACCAGGCACATCCAGGACCCCGCCACCCAGCGGCTGACGTGGAACACGCCGCCCAAGAGTGTTCTTGTCATCAAGAAGATTCAAGATGCTACCTTGCTCCAGCCTTTTAAGGATCTTTGCATCTTTCTCACTGAGGTATGGCCGAGATTACATTCTGAATCTTGGGGAGCCATTTATGCCACTCCTCATGTATTTTAGGTCAAAAACATGATCGTTTATGTGGAAAAGAAGGTTCTGGAGGACCCAGCCATTTCTTGTGATGACAATTTTGGGACCCTTACGAAGAAATTCTGTACTTTCAGAGAAGGTAGAAGACACTCACAGTTCACTCAATTCAAAATCTGTCTTTAGACCGCAGGGTGGGAGGGCTCAAGATGTCACTCGCTTTGTTTTTTTTGTTAGCGTTCTTGGCGAGGACATACACATCTCCAACTAAAAAAAACGGAAAAATTGGTGAATCTGGCATTTTTTCTTTTGCCATGTGAGCAGTTACACACAAAAAACTAATTTAACAAAAGATCAGGAGCAATGTTCCCTCTAAGATGCGTGTGTGCGCAATTGCGCACTACTCTCGTCTTCTCTGCGCACAGCAAATCATAAGGAGCGCACAAAATAAAAATCCCTTTTTAAAATTTTTTAATAGATATTAATCATTACATTTTATTATTACTAAATCATTTTTGTGTAGTAGACATACACCTTCTTATGGCAGGTGTGATACTGGTGTGTGCCCATAGCGAGCAATGATGATGTTGCTCACACCGGTACTCAGTGTACTCAGGGAGGTTGTCTTTCTGCCCAGACAAACAAAAAATTAGAGGGAACATTGATCAGGAGTCACTATACTCATGTTTTTTAACTTTGTGGATATCTATTGCCATCAATAGGTGTCTTGGTATGTTTTTTCTTCTTCTCTTACACACTACTACAATACATATCCTTTGGTGTCTGCTTTTGATAGATCTCGATGACATTTCCAACCGTGTGGACTTCATCATTTGTCTCGGTGGAGACGGAACTTTACTGTATGCGTCGTCACTCTTCCAGGTAGAACTCCATCTTGTTTTTGTTTATCATAATGACGGCTTCTCATTGGATCCTGCGTTTTTGTTGCCATGCAGGAAAGCGTCCCCCCGGTGATGGCCTTCCATCTGGGCTCTCTTGGCTTCTTGACACCTTTCAAGTTTGACACCTATCAGTCTCAGGTCACTCAAATCATCGAAGGTGCCGTATGAGCCGCCGGGGTCCACGTTCCAAAGAAAATGAAAAGCTGATTGGACTCCGCGTTGTTTGTAGGTAATGCTGCCATAGTTCTGCGCAGTCGCTTGAAAGTGCGTGTGAACTGGGAGAGGGAAAAGGGCGTCATTTTGACCAATGGTGAAGTGGACAGCAGCCACAAAGCCACCAATTATCAGGTAATGATTGAAAACTGGAGGAACGCCACGTGAAAAGATCAAACGGAACACGTTTGTTTACGTACTCTTTGAATCAGGAAACTCCTAGAGTCGTCGATGACATCAATATGAGTCAGCGCTTAGTCTATTTGGAGCTCAAAAGTTCCGTTATTAAATGTCACATATGTTGTTTTGAATTAGGGTGACTAATGGATAGGTAATCTATTTTTAAATCCTTTTAAGTTAATCATTTAAAAATTATTTTATCCTCAAAATTGTCCGATTATCTCTTGGGCCTTTTAGCGAAAACAATTTCTTGTTAAAAAAAAAAAGTAAAAGTGAATATTCTATTTATTTTATTAAAAGAATATTTCTTTTAAAGAGACTGAAAGCAGTCATTTAAAAAAAAACTACTATATATGGGGACGGTTATTTAAAAATAAACTTTATTTAAATTGATTTATTTTTCTTTGTTAAAAAATTATGAAATCAGAATAAAGTCACAGATTTTTTTAGAACATTTGCAAACATCTGCTTTCACATTAGAAAAAAATAATAGTTGCATTTACTTTAATTTTCATCCCCCAATGAAATGAAACTGACGTTTGCCCATATATGATACATAGGAACATTTGCCATTTGTGGAAAGAGTTATCACATTCTTCTTTGGTGTATATTTCAGGTGCTGAACGAGGTGGTGGTGGACAGAGGCCCCTCCTCCTACCTCTCCAATGTGGACCTCTTCCTGGATGGACACCTCATAACTACAGTGCAGGGAGATGGTGAGCAAGGACATTTTGTTTTTTCCTGCTAGGTACTTGTCCTCATAGCTTGGTAAACTTGGCATAGGTGTGACTTTCCATGATGGTGTAAAACCTGCTTTACACCTTGACACACTGGTATTTCAAAACAACTCGTAGATGCAACACAGTGAATTGATGCATTTCATCATACGTGCAATCAGCGTGAATGATAATTAAAAAAAGGCAGCAGCCTGTTGCACACTTTTTAGGCTTCCACATTAAACTTGACAATCAACAAAGGCAGGTGGATTAAATGATCAAAATTGCCACACTGGTATATTAACCCACTTGAAATGGCAAAATACAACCATAAATCTTGAATCTATAAATAAAAAAACAGGAAATTCAGTTGAACTGGTAATTACAAAATGAATTGGTTCTTTCGTAACTTGGATTTTTCGTAAATAGAGCAGTATTTTATATGTAAATTCTCTCATTTGTTCGACAGTCCTGAAAAAAACTAGCAAAAAAGATTTTAAAATGATCAAAGTGTCACAATTTGTATAAAAGATGTGGGAAACACAACAATAAGAGAAAAGGATAAGAAAATGATTTATTAATGTATTCAAATAAATAACATGCAAAAAACGTTTTCTATACGTGCAGGTGCATCGCACACATCTAAACAACTTCAAAACACGAGTTCCAAACAACTTAGCATTTAATAGAACTTGCAATATAAGACGTGCTTTTTCATTTTATTTGCACCAGTCATCTTAAATAAAGAACATAGTTGCTTTAACCACCTTCAAAAAACAAACAAACAAACAAACAAAAACATGGAGAGTTGTTGGGAATCAGCCAATAGGAGGCCACCGGAGTGAAGGGAGTTTGTCAAGCAAGACGCAATGCCACTGTGACCATTTTAAAATAAAATAACGAATCCGGGAAATATCTTTTTTCGTACAGGTGTGATCGTGTCCACGCCAACAGGCAGTACAGCCTACGCCGTGGCTGCGGGAGCCTCCATGATCCACCCCAACGTGCCAGCCATCATGATCACTCCCATCTGCCCTCACTCTCTCTCCTTTAGACCCATCGTGGTGCCCGCCGGAGTGGAGTTGAAGGTGTGGCACACTCGCTCTCAGGCTGACATGTTCTCTCTTGATTGGGATTTTCTTGGCTTTTATATTATTGTTGGACATTTTGTCTTTGTTCTGCAATGTTTGTTCCACTTGTGTAAATATAAATATATCGTATAGTAATGTACAGTAATCCCTCGAATATCGCAGTTAATGTAGACCAGACATGTCCGCGATGATTGAAAAACTGCGAAGTAGGGTCACCCCTATATAACTTCTTTTTTTCAGTGCGTAGTCCTAGTAGCAAAAGTGGCTTCCGCTTACGAGTTTGAGTGTGGATTTTCACATTTGTATCAACTTAAAATAATAATAATAATAATTGATAGCGGAATAAAATCGCTAAAAAAAATGCGATAAGTGAAGACATGATAATCGAGGGATTACTGTATATTTATTTTATGCAGAATCCAGAAAGATTGATTATTTTGTGATTTGTAGCCCTCAACTCTCACTGCCATTGACAGTTATAGGCATCAATTCCTTATTAACTGTAAAGGCTGGCGATGGGTGATCATGTTTTACTGCCATTGACGGCAGTAGACGTCCAATCCACTTTGGCTAGGAGGGTTGGCAGCGACTATCTCCCAGTCCCCAGTCAAATGGCACCCAAATACATTTTAAAAACCCAATCTGTTTTTTACCCGATTCCGCCCCTCTAAATATGAAAGTTGGATTTGGACAGAAACTGTTTATTTTTTTATTTTTTTTTAAAAATTACCCAATTCTGCTCCTCTAAATATGAAAGTTGGATTTGGACAGAAACTTTTTTTTGTTTTTTAAACCCAATTCTGCTCCCCTAAATATGAAAGTTGGATTTGGACAGAAACTGTTTATTTTTTATTTTTTACCCAATTCTGCTCCTCTAAATATGAAAGTTGGATTTGGACAGAAACTGTTTTTTTTTGTTTGTTTTTTGTTTTTTTAAACCCGATTCTGCTCCTCTAAATGTGAAAGTTGGATTTGGACAGAAACTGTTTATTTTATTATTATTATTTTTTTACCCAATTCTGCTCCTCTAAATATGAAAGTTGGATTTGGACAGAAACTGTTTTTTTTGTTTTGTTTTGTTTTAAACCCAATTCTGCTCCTCTAAATATGAAAGTTGGATTTGGACAGAAACTGTTTTTTTTTTTTACCCGATTCTGCTCCTCTAAATATGACAGTTGGATTTGGACAGAAACTATGTTTAGTTTTATTTTTTTTTCCTTCTTCTTCTTAGATAATGCTGTCACGCGAAGCCCGAAACACGGCCTGGGTGTCGTTCGACGGAAGACGTCGGCAGGAAATCTGTCACGGCGACAGGTCGGTCCACATTCTGACACAATAAGGTTTAGAATTACTCGCAAGGGTGGCCAGGTTCCCCTTTCACAGCAACTTATGACTCGCCCTGTTTAAAATCCTTGTAGAAATGCCAATATTGCTTCACCGCAAAAGTTAGGCAACCACCACGCATTGCGTCACTATCTGATTTTTACTCTTTTTTTTTTTTCAGTATCAGCATCACAACTTCCTGCTTCCCCGTTCCTTGTATCTGCTTCCGCAACCCGGTCAACGACTGGTTCGAGAGCCTGGCCCAGTGTTTACACTGGAATGTGAGGAAGAAGCAGAACTACCTCAGCTCGGAGGACGACGACTTCTGAGATCTTGGTTTTTACCGTCACGTTTTGTTGACGTTCCCCTTTTTTCCATTTTATTTTTTAGCAGATTTCTATTTAAAACTTTATACCAAGAAACCAGCATCGTTTTACAAAAGCGAAAAGATGTAAGACTTTAACCACCCCCGAAAATTGAAATGGTTTTTTTATCATCCATTTTCCCAATTTGGGGAAAAACGTATCATTCTAATATGACTCTAAACGGGTGGGGGTTCTTTCTGTAAATTATACTTCTATCCAATTAAGGGTTTTTGCACTTTAGTGGCCATATCTCATTTTGTCACATCTTCATGAATTTGATTGTGTGAAAAAGTGAGCCAGCATTGCAAACTGTGCCTTAAAAAAAAATACAATCACTTTTCACCATTTCTTTCGGTTTTGCAGTAGCCACGCGCACATGTAGTTTATTGCTAATAGTGATCATCACACATGGGCAATTTCTTATAGTCTGGAGATATTTTTCGACCTCCAAGCCATAGTGAAAGTAGCCATGTGGCCTAACTTGAAATATCTTGTCACCAGGGCAACGTTCCATCTTCCATGGGAATGTTGCATTGGAATGAAAATATATGAGCAAAGAGGACCAACTGAGCTCTTAAACTCAAAGTATGTACTTATATATATATATAATGTGCCGCTTTGATAAGATGTATTTTGTGGAATATGTTTTATTAACCAGTTTACAGTGTGTCAACGGGGAAAATAAATCAGTTTGCTACTCCTTTTTAACTATTTGGGTTGTTTTTTTTGAACCAGGAAGCAACATTTTTGTACAAAGTTTAGGGTCCACGCGTTCATGCATCAGAGTTCAGCCACAGTACATCCGGCCACTGGTTCAACCTGTGTCGGTAAGTGGTTTTCCCGAAATATTTCTCAAGGAAGTGTGTATAATGTTTCAAAACAAATAGGCGCGATTGCGCCTGTTTCCAGGAAGTGGTTGTTTTTTTGTTTTTTATTTCGTTCTACGAAACACCTTTTCAAAGCGTATAAAAATGTACAGTTATACCTTTACTTACGAATGTCTCTAGGTACGAAATTTTGGTACACGGTCGATTGGTCGCCGGTCTTTTGGTCGCCCGGAAGGTTATTGATATTTACCATTTAAATCGTTGCTCAAATTCCCTAAATACACACTGTGAATTACTATTTAGTCATACTTAATGCCCTACTAATTATTAGGCTAAAGAAAAGCTCCAAATTTCCCGGACTTTTATTGTTTTTTGTTGGAGAACTTGTTAAGACGCTGACTGACATAGCTTCTTAAAGGGACAACGCATGTCCAATACAAACTCTTATACACTCACACGTCGGCTCAGTGAAACTGCTCATGGCCATTGTTGGCTTTTATTGATGCGTAGACCATGTTGTTTTACCTTGTTTTGTCGTCTGTCTTTTGGCCGTCGGTCTTTTGGTCGCCGGTCTTTTGGTCGCCGGTCTTTTGGTCGCCCGTTGTCGCGGTCGGGGTGATCAAAAGACCGCGACCAAAAGACCGGCGACCAATCGACCGCACACGCTTTGCACACTATGTCCTTTTCCATTTAGTTTCATTACTGTGGGGCCAGCATTTTAGTTGTTTTCTTCCCCAACAAATACAATTGCTTTATCGAAAAATTGTTCGTGTGTTGTGCAGGAAACTGCAACAACACAAACACTGCCGATAAAAGCCTCTATTTTTTTCTCGGTCCGACCGTGGGATGAATTTAGTGAACTGGAGACATACAAGAAAGTGCAGGAGCCGGTAAGTAATGTATTGTGTTGTTTAATTCGAATATTTTCCCCAAGGCTACTTTGACCAAGTGACAGATGATACGTAGGGAATGATTCGGGTTGTTTATTGGGCTAAACAGCAGTAAAATACACCATTGTTAGATGGTTAACACGTGGGTTAGCTGCCCTAATCAATAGCATAGGAACCAAAATCCCCATGTCAAATATAGCTGTAAGTTAATGGCTAAAAAAATCTTTAAAATGAAAGAAAATGTGTAGTGACAAATTCTAAAAGTAATCAAATATAAAGTGCAGAAACCCTTTGTCATTTTTTGACATTTTATAGGCCAAATAGACCAAAATTAGATAAAAAATAGACCCCAAAAACACACATTTGCCTCATTGTAGATACTTTTTATTCTTTTGACCTACTTTACTCAGTGCTGTAACACACAAGACCAGAATTGCAGAAGCCAACACATACAATTACGTTTTTAGATTGTTAAAATATTTCACTGATTGGCATTAAACATGGAACTTGCACTTGACCCGAGGAACTATTTCAAGTATTAAACTGTCAACACTTGGCAAGCCAATGAAGGTGAACTTGTGTGTCAGGTTTGTGGCTGAAACTCATTTTCTTCTAGCATTGACCTATACATAACATTCATATGAACAGGCAGGATTGTATGCAATCAAACAAGATATTGCATGAACATTGAGATGTTTTTGGCAATTTAGTAGTGTTATTATTTGACTTTAGATGACTTTGAAATCTTTATCGTGGACGTTTCGCACTCTAATGTCCACAAGAGGTCGTCATAACCAGGTTATGTCGTTATTTTCAACCGAATCTCAGTCAGATGTATATAGTATACTGTTTTTCCCCACTTATGAGCCCAGCACAATAAATAAAATGTCACAGAAAGAATATATGAAAAATAAGAATGGTTTCTTCTCATTTTACTCAAACGTTACTTGAAGTATTGCCGACCAGAGAAGCTCGTAAAGTGATGCTTTGTGTTTAAATTTGTCGCACGTCCAACTCCATCTTCATTTTTTGTCCTTCATCTTTTGACATTACATCATTTGATACATTGGGCCAATTTGTTTCCCAAATTGTGAACTGCCTTTACAAAATGAGTTGATAAAGTTGCACGCATCGTAAATTAAAATTACGATAGAACATGAACACATCGTTGGCTGAAGTATAGATAGATAAATACTCTGACGCAAAATGGCCGCCAGTTGCTTACACCACCGACTCACATTTTAACCACCGAGCCTTGAATCTTTAACTTCTCCGAGTGGACGCTACAATATCTTGTCAAGTTTAATTGTTTAATCCCCAGAATAAACGCATCTGTTCACCAAATAAAAGCACGATTATCTCAGATCAAGTTTATTACCAGACCCCAAAGAAAAACAATATCCCCAACCAATTGCCTAAAATGCAATTAAAACTAAATAATTTCACAAATCTCTTTCAATTTCAGCAAAAAGATGACCAACGTTTGACGGTCGCGTTTTACTTTGAAGGTGCCTTCTTGTCTTCCATAACCACGGCTACCAGTGCGTCCAAAAGTCCGGCACACTGATAAGAATGTCGTGGTGAGATTAGCGCATGTTTGTTATTTGTTATGATGAAGTGTTGCCTCACACAATACAATGTCCTCTTCTGCCATTTACGGTGATTTGAATGCTTGGCTATCGTTTTTTATCATCACTCTGCACCTTTGCGCCCCACGTTGCAGCAGCTAGCTAACGTCAACGTGCAACTTCCTGCTAGCTTTGCGACCTGCGGGCGGCTCGTTTTAGTGGTAAGATTCTGTTTTCCCAACGTGATTTGCTAATATATGTCTTTTTTTCCTGTGGACTGTCAGCGGAATTGACTCGTGCGTAATATTTATGGTAGCGTTTTTGTTGTGTTTCATTGAATATTGTGGTGGTATTGTTGTAGCAAAAGTATCTGGGAATGTGGACCGGTAGTCACAAATTCGTATTCTGAATCAAAAAACGTTATTCGAGTCAAGATGTGTGCCGTTCGAGTGAAAAATGGGTCAGTCGAGTCAATAATTGTGTCGTTCGAGTCTTAATTTGTTTAGTCCGAGTCAAAATGTGTAATTGCAGTCATAATTGGGGTAATTCCGGTATAATATTATGTAATTCGAGTCACCAATATGCACAACTGTAGTCAGAAATGTGTGTAATGTGTAGATGTATTGACAGAGATTTATGATAAATACAACTCAAAGATTTTTTTTTTTAAATTTAACCCCCTTTTTTGGAAAAAGATTGCAATAAAAAAAATCCCCAAACCACTTGAAAAATAGTTTTCCTCCTATTTAAAACCAAAAAAATATTAGAATTACAATTATCTATTAAAAAAATAATTCAAACGTACTGCTTACTATTTTTTCATTGTATTTTTTTACACAGACAAATAAATAATAGTATATTTAGTATTTTTCCTTTTTGACAAAAAAAACCCTCCAAATATAGGGGAATATTTACTAGGGATAAAAATGATTTGTTCAAATGTTTGTCTATATATGATCTATTGACCATCAGAATAGCTGTCAATGCATTAGTCGAATAATTCTGGCAGTCTAGTTGGCAAACATAGGAGCACTCTGAATGATAGTAATTATGACGTGGCCCGCGACCAAAAGTTCAACATCCCTCCCTGACGACTACCACGAAACATAGTATTAGAATAAGCAAAGTGCCTGCGCCAAAGTAAACAAACGAGTTTAATTGGAACGTTGATCCCCGCCGTGTGTCGCAGGCATCGACGCCAGAATGACTTTGAAGCAAGCTCGAGCGAACACCACCACATGACCGAGCCGAAACCACCCGGACCCTTCATCTGGCGCCTCCCGGGCAGCGGGGGCGATGGCGGGCGACGGGTGGAAAAGCAGCGGGCGTTCTCTCTGGCGCTTTCTGTTCCCTCGCCGCGCCCGTCAGGAACGAATAGTGCTGGCTCGCAGCGAGAGCCTGCCCAGCGACCAGGTGCTGAAGATCACCGTCACCGAGACCACCGTCATCAAGGCCGGATCGGGGGTCTTGAACCGCCGCTCCCTCGCCTACTTGAGCCTCTGGTTCTTCTTCAGCTTCTGCACGCTCTTCCTCAACAAATACATCCTGTCGCTGCTGGAGGGGCAGCCGAGCATGCTGGGTAAGGTGATAAAAAGAATGGGACGTGATGGCGTTTCATTTCTGGCGATACGATTTGTGTCACGATTCGATCCCGATTAGTATGAGGCCCAACTAAAAGACTGCAATTTTGTCAAAAAGCGGCACTGTGTCTTGCATATGGATCGATATTGGTGAATCATTGTATGAAATTACCTTTAGCACAGCTGTTGTATAACACAACTCCTAACCACTTCTACTACATCTCCATCTAGTGGATGAATACTACTACTACAGTCATCCCTCGATTATCGCGACCTCACTTATTGCAAATTCACTTTGTTGTGATTTTTTCTGCTATTAATTAGTTCATAAAAATGTGAAAATCCAAGCTGAAACTCATAAGTGGAAGCCACTCTTGCTACTAGGACTCAGCATTGAAGAGGGGGAAAAAAAGTTCATGCACGATTACTACATTCCAGGCTGACTAGGGCTCACTAGTGGACGCAAGTGGAAGTGCAGTTGCTTATTGTTTATTTCCACCAGACACACACATTTAAAGATTGATACAGACAGATTTTGAATTAATAAGAATGCAATATGGCGATATATCACAGAGTGGAATTTTTTAAACACATAAGTGGGTCCTTTTCTTTTTCTGGCCAGGTGCGGTTCAGATGCTCTCCACCACCGTCATTGGCTTCCTTAAGATGTTTGTGCCCTGTTGCCTTTATCAGCACAAGTCTCGGAACGAGTATCCGCCCAACTTCATCATGATCATGCTCTTCGTCGGACTGATGAGGTGACTTTTTCGACTATCGCGGCCATGTCTGGTCTACATTCACGGTACACGGTCGATTGGTCGCCGGTCTTTTGGTCACCCGGAAGGTTATTGATAATTACCATTTAAATTGTTGCTCAAATTCCCTAAATACAAACTGAGAATTACTATTTAGTCATACTTAATGCCCTATTAATTATTAGGCTAAAGAAAAGCTCCAAATTTTCCGGACTTTTATTGTTTTTTGTTGGAGAACTTGTTAAGACCCTGACTGACGTAGCTTCTTAAAGGGAAAACGCATGTACATACAAACTCTTATACACTCACACGTCGGCTCAGTGAAACTGCTCATGGCCATTGTTGGCTTTTATTGATGCATAGACGTGTTGTTTTACCTTGTTTTGTCGTCGGTCTATTGGTCGTCGGTCTTTTGGTCGTCGGTCTTTTGGTCGTCGGTCGATTGGTCGCCGGTCTTTTGGTCGTGGTCTTTTGGTCGTCGGTCTTTTGGTCGCCCGTTGTTGCGGTCGGGGCGACCAAAAGACCGCGACCAAAAGACCGGCGACCAATCGACCGCACACGACATTAACTGCAATATTCGAGGGATTACTGTAAAGGGCTATGAATTTCCCTTAAATAGTAAGATTTTGCTGCCTCCAATTCAGCACGTGTGCAGTTTTCCTTCATTCTTATTGATCATGCCTTAGTGCCATTAAACTTTTCTGCCTGTTTTGCAGGTTCACCACTGTGGTCTTGGGTTTGGTGAGCTTGAAGAACGTGGCGGTGTCTTTTGCGGAGACGGTGAAGAGCTCGGCTCCTATTTTTACAGTCATTATGTCCAGACTTATTCTTGGAGAGTACACAGGTAATTACATATTCTTTTTTCAGACTCTTTAAAAGTATTTTTAATACATGAAATATAATAAAATAACTTACAATGTATGAAATACAGAATATTAACTTAAAATAAATTGTAAACATCTAAAAAAAGAATAAAATAAGGATATTTGCTGTGTTTTTCGGACTATAAACACAATCCTCACAATGAAGAGGAGAAAAAAATGCAAATGGGGGTAAAGGTCGCATCTTTTGTACGGCAATAATTTTGTTTGTTTAGAAACTACGAACAAACACGTCATTGTAATAATAAAATGGAGAACAGCAGGCTAAATAGGCATCTGTTAACAGAACAGTTTTTGCAGATAACTATAGCTATAAAATAAAAACATAACTGGCTGTCAGTGGTGAGAGAGAGAAAAATACATATATAAGTCGCACTTGACTATTAGTCTCATTTCCATCAAACTGTAAAAAAAATGCGACTAATAGTCCAGAAAATAAATTACTACAAAGAAGATTTGGACAATATATTGGTTAACATCATCTCTCAATGATCAAAATGGTTGTCAGTTCCATATCTTACCTTTACCGTCAATTCCAAAGTAGTGCGTAGTTTCGGCTAGTTGTCAAGTCTCGCCTGGACTCGAGATTGGCGCCAATGTGTTTCCCACGACCTCCTTTTTGTAACGCAGGCCTGTGGGTGAATCTGTCGTTGTTCCCCGTCATGGCGGGCCTGGCGCTCTGCACGGCCTCCGAGCTTAGCTTCAACTTGCTGGGCTTTTCCGCCGCTCTCTCCACCAACATCATGGACTGGTACGGTCGCTCTCCCGCCGTCCCAGACTGCCTCAACGGCGCCCCCTTGACACTTTCCCTCCCATTGCAGTTTGCAGAATGTCTTCTCCAAGAAACTGCTGTGCGGTGAGACGTACAAGTTCAGGTATAAAGACAGAAAAGCGCAAAGTCTCTGAGCGTACCAGAGAAAATTGTATTTATTCTTGCTTCCAGCCCTCCAGAACTGCAATTTTATACCAGTGCAGCGGCAATCATCATGCTTATCCCAGCCTGGATTTTTCTTTTGGTAGGTCAATTAATAAATTCCACCTTACACTTACCATATTTTATCGCATATACGCCATATTTGTTGCTAAAAAAAGATGACTGAATCGAGGGTACGGCTTATATGCGCATAAAAAGACAACATACACGAAACTGCTAGGTGACAAAGACGAAACGCCATAACGCAAGATAATGCGGCCAATACGGTTATTTATTTCAAAATAGAGAAAAGATAAACCGAAAAAACGCCAAACTTATTTTGATGTCTATGAATGAAATTCAAGAAAAAAAACTTATCTGGCATAAAATGTTAAAAAACTTGAGATTTTCCCTTCAAAGTAACACATTTGTACTGCCTATTAAAACCATGAATATGGAGGTGAAAATTGTGAATCAGTGGGCGGCTTATACGCGAGAAATTATGAAATTCAACTATTTTAAGGCATTTTTAAGGGTGCGGCTTATACGCGAAGATGGCTAATATGCAAGAGAATACGGTACATGATATACAGGAAGTGCTAAGTGCTTTTTAGGGCAGTACACTTCATTTCCATTGCAATTTTTATTTTTTTGCCTGAATTGAGAAAATCCAGGTTTTTTTTCTTTTGGGAGCCTAATGTGACAAAATCAGCAGGGAAAAGGCAAATATACTCCCGGCACACAAAGGTAGACGAGCACTCGGCGCTAACTAAGCAGAAACTATGGTGCAAGGTTTTAATGGCGTACAAGCTGCAACCCAAGGACTTCCTGTACATCGTAGGAATTTTGTCTCCCTTTTGCAGGAAACGCCAGCGACTGAGAAGGGCGGTCCGAGCTTCGCCTTGAGTCAGGATATCGTCATGTTGCTGCTTTTCAACGGTGGCCTCTTTCACCTGCAGAGTGTCACCGCCTACGCTCTAATGGGACGCATTTCTCCCGTTACTTTTAGGTATGTACTTCATAAAATCATAATACAGTCATCATTTTTATTTTATTAAAAAGTGAGGCTTTTACATAAGATTAGACTGTTTTAAGACATTGGATTGGATAACTTTATTCATCCCGTATTGGGGAAATTTCATTGTGACAGTAGCAGAGGGTGATTAGACAGAACAACAAAGCACAAGCACAAAGTACAAAGCAAATCAAAGTAAATGAGATCATTAAGAATCACCAAATCAAATCATTAAGACAGAAAAGCAGCAAAAACACCAAACGAGCAAGAGTGGACGGAACTGCCGCCACCGGCTGCCACTTGAGCGGCACCATCTTGGTTGCCGTAGCAAAGACGGATACAGACTCAAAAAGACGTTGTAAAGTTGGACAAAAACTGGCACAACACACAGGAAGTCTTCCACAAGATGGGGAACTTCTGCAGACTGTGACCGAGGTAGAGAATATGCAGAGTCACTCTTCCAAGCTTATCCGCACAGTTCCTCAGTAGTCTGGAGCTGAAGACAACAGTAGCAGAGTAGAACCCCTCGACTCCGTTGCTGGTAAGCGTCGACAGCTCTTCCATCTTATCCCATGATGGAATGGTTGGTCAGAAGTGTTGCTTCTTCTCCTGGCACTTTTGTCCAGCTCCGAATTTCCAGCGGCACTGTGTTTCTTCTTCTGCTGTGTATTGTAACAGCTAGTCCCATGTGTGTGACAGCGTAGGCATGGCTGATGGTTACTAAAAAAGAAGTGGCAGAAAAAAGCCAGGCTAACAGAACAAAGAAAGTTGTAAAAACATTAAAGTAAAAAGTATAAAGTACAAAGTAAAGTAAAAAGGGATGTATTAAGAAATATTAAAATGTAATTAAAAAAAAGATAGGGCTGTAAAAGACGAAAAACACAAGTGTACAGAGCTACTGCCACTGGCTCCCGCGTGAACGGCGCCATCTCAGTTCCAAATTCTACAAATGCTGCCATGATTTATTGACTGATCGATGATCAAATTAATGAACAAAAACTATTTTGGTAGTCAATTGTTAAGCCTGTCTTCCCCAGCGTGGCGAGCACGGTGAAGCACGCCCTGTCCGTGTGGTTGAGCGTCCTCGTCTTCGGCAACCAGGTGACCATGCTCAGCGCCACCGGCACCGTCCTGGTCTTGGCGGGCGTTTTCTTGTACAACGAGGCCAGGCGCGCCCAGCGCCAACGCTTGGAGGCCGTGGCGGCCCAGCAGAAGCGCAAACTACAAGCGGAGGAACAGGACGTCCAACGTGGCCCGCAGTCTCACTAACGACTCCGCATTTAGAAGCCGTTCCAGTAAAGGAGGGTGGATCGCCATCCCAAATTTTCAGGTACGATCCGGTGCAGGGAGGGATTCTTATTCAAAGGTGAAGCCTTTGTTACTCCCGCGGAACATTTTTTGCATCTATTTTGGTTTGTACTCAACCACTATGATGACTGCCAGCCCTCCCAGTCCAAACTGACTTGACGTCTATCGCGGTCAATGGCAGCCAGTCCGTTTCCTTCCCAATTGTTCGTTTCAGCAAGCGATAGAGATTCCACGGACAAAAGTTGCATACGTGTTTGTTCTTGTTTTTTGGGGAGAAATCTTTGGACTCAAATCGGAGGTTTCGTTGGAAGTGACAATCAATCATTTCAAAAGAAGTCATTCCGAAAATTATTCCATGGGAACGATTTGGGTTTGTTCTTGTGATTTTGCTCTGACCAATGAGAGATATTGCCAGGGAACCAGTGACATTGTGCTATCAAAAAAGACTGTATTCTTTTTTTTAATTTTTTTTCTCTTTATGACCACTTTAATGATGGCGATCAGCCCTCCCAGCTAAAATTGAATGGATATTTGTTGCTGTCAATGGCAGCCAATGTGTTGAAAAAAAAACCATGTTAAAGTTAACTTGTGAATCACATGTTTTTTTATTAAAATGTACATTGCAATCTCAATAAAAGCACTTTTTGTTTTCCACATCAGATTTCGGAATCAGTTTCCGTACTCGCCATGCTCCATTTACATTGGAAATTGGTGACATGCAAAACCAGATTCTACTGCTTTTGGTATAAGTAGAAAGTACAAATACAGTTGTACCTCAACATACGATCTTAATCCGTTCCGGGACTGAGATCATATGTCGAGCTTTTCGTAACTCGAGCGAACGTTTCCCATTTGAAACAAATTAAAAACAAATTAATTCGCTCCAACCCTCTGAAAAAACACTAAAAACAGGATATTGGATTGGAAAAATTGTTTTGTTTCTTAACAAAGTAACACATAACTAGTGGTTTAATAGTAATAAAATGTGTTTAATATAACTAAAATTGGGCGGATTTCGCCGACGGGAGAGTGAGACGCACAGAGCGGGCGGGGGGTTCTCCGGGGGACTTTCCACGACAATGCACTCTTAACTGAACAAACACATTTAAATTAACTTGGATTAATATATACAGACACACTCAAACATATGTTTAATGTAACTTTACACAAAACTGAATTCTAATTTTGTTTTAATGTTTTTTTACCTTCGTTCTGGCCAGGTTAGTTGTTTGCCACGCCTCCACCATCACGTTCGCTATCGATGGGCTGTTTGCTGTTGTACGTATTCCCTTCAAAATATTCCGAAAATAATGCACACAGATGTCCTCACAATAGTATAACACACGACCACTTGCCAACGAGAAGTACTAGTCTTGAATTAACGATCGCTCCGCCAACGGGAGCTAACAGGCCAGGGCGAAAACAGGAAATGCAATAGCCTACCCACGTACGTATTGATTGTGGGTAATGAAGTTTTATTCTGAGAAAGGGTGCCATTGGCAATCGGTGTTGTGTGCACGAGTATACTTCATGACCCAGAAAGGCCTCTTTTTGCCCGTGCATGCACGTTTCCTGGTCGAAACCCGTCTGAATAAATCGTTCAGTTCTCGTAGTTATACACGAAAGAGATGCGGCAAAAAAAGACTACAATGCGCTACAATGATAAACAGCCTCTCATGTCATGGCCACCTGGCTTAGTCGCATCTCGGAATTTTGATCGTATCGCGAGCGAATTATTCGATCGAAATTTTGATCGTATCGTGAGCGAATTATTCGATCGAAATTTTCGTCGTACCATGAGTTACCACTGTACATGAAAAAGTGTGCATTTTCTGTCATTTCAACACGTATGGTAAAGTACAAAATGTCTTTAACAACATTGTTAAAAAACTTTAGAAAAAAAACAAAAACAATTTAGGATTAAAGTGGCCAAGTGGTAGGCGCATCGAAGGTTCAATCCCAGATCCAGTCTTTCCTGTGTGGAGTTTTTTTCAAAATCTTCCTGGGCTTACGTGGGTTTTCTCCGGGTACCTCGATTTCCTCCCATATCTAAAAAAAAAAGGCATGCTAAGCTAACGGAACACTCTAACACACACTCATAGGTTCCCATACCCCTGGTATAATGTAACCGCTGTGGGTGAGAGCGTAATATGTGCACGCAGGAAGGCCGAAATCAGTGTTTCCATGGAAACCATGTTACTTCCCTCCTGTGATTGAGTACGGATGGGCTATTTCTGTAGCGCAACAGACACGAGTGCAGTCACAGGACACGCATGCACGCAACGTAAGCTTACACGAGCGTTCTGATTTCATTTCCCGTTTGTGTCGTAACCCTATTAAAGCATCCATTTTGTTACTCGGGACTGTTCTAATGCTGTATGATAGCAACTGTTATCCTTTAGCGGCCGCCGTTTGGGAGCTATTGTGTTCTTGTCACTTGATTCCAAGGTTACTGAATAAACAAGTTTTTAGCCCTTGTATGCGAATGGCTTTTTTGCTATCGGTTAGCATACTCGTGGATTCAAGCCTTCTGTCGTAGTGATGGAACCCCGGCAGCAGGGGGCGGTAAAGGCTAGGATGTACACCTGCTGGAAACCCCTTAGTTACCTTTTCCCTCCGGTGTATTTTTTGTGCCTGTATTTAAATCACTCATGCCTCCAATTGGTTTGCTCTTCTTGTTTATTAGTGTATAGGTTATTGTGTTGCCAGTTGAATTTGATGTCTTTTGCTGTTAAAGGCATGGAATTATGCATATGAATGTAATACATTTAATGTATGTATGGACAAAGATAAGAAAATGATTACCCTTCATTACCAAATGATGACCACATTGAAATGATTAATTCCCTTTTGCACAGCTCCATCTAGTGGTTGCATAACACACGCCCATACTACATCTCCATCTAGTGGTTGTATAACACAACCCCTACTACCACTACCACTACTACTACTACTACTACTACCACTACCACTATTAGTACTACCACTACCACTACTACTACTACTACCACTACCACTATTAGTACTACCACTACCACTACTAATTATTCTACCACTACTACCACTACCACTACTACTACTACCACTACCACCACTACCAATACTACTACTACTACTACTACTACCACTACCACTATTACTACTACCACTACTAATTATTCTACTACTACCACTACTACTACTACTACCACTACTACTACCACTACTAATTATTCTACTACTACCACTACCACAACAAATTTTTATTCTACTACTATTACTACTACTTCTACTACTACTACTCCCACTACTACCACTAGTACTACTAATTTTTCTATTACTATTACTACTACTACTACTACTTCTACTACTACTACTCCCACTACCACTACTACCACTAGTACTACTAATTCTTCTACTACTACTACAGCGCCATCTAGTGCAGGGGTGGGCAAACTGGTCCTCAAGGGCCTCTATGGGTGCAGCAACCGATCCAGCACGGACACTTTAACCAATAACATTTCTGCAGAAAACAAGAAGCACCTGACTGCACTCCACTGATTCCATTTGCAGCACACCAGCTTGGTAAAAACAGGTCCTAATTATGGGTTGCAATGAAAATCCGCACCCACTGCGGCCCTTTGTGCAATAGTTAGTTTTCTACTACCACCACTGCCACCCCCACCACAACTACTACTGTGTTTTATAATCTGGTGCGCCTTATAGTATATGGACCAACTTTTCAGGTTGGCCATTCATTGAAGATGCGCCTTATAGTTCGGAAAATACGGTACTTTCCATTTCCAACTGAGAAAAGTCATTAATTTAGTGATGTTGAGGCACTAGGACCCAGTAGAGTACATAATGTGAGATTGGGTGTCTCCTGTCTGCCTGCCTGCCCACCCACCCTGCTTCTCAGCTCAGCATGCTTCTGCAGTTGCCCTTAGGCACCTACTAAAGCCAAAACTGTGTGTGTGTGTGTGTGTGTGTGTGTGTGTTTGTGTGCGTGCGTTTGGAGGAACTAGACGGGCGCTCAGAGTTACAGTAGGAGACGATGACTAGATGAAAGAGGCCAGGTGAGACAGGAGCATCACACTCTTCTCTTTCTACCACCATGCCGAAGACTGCACGGCTGTTGTGTTGATGGATGTGTGCGTGTGTGAATTAACGTTGACTGTCAACCTGCACAAGAGCGAGACGCTCTCTCCAGACTGAGGTATGTTACGCATTTTATTGTCACACACACACTCCTATTCTGTGAATGAAGTGTGTTTTTGGTCGTATGGGGGCAAAAAATAGAGAGATTTTGGTTGAGGCGGATGATTAAATGAATGTTTGTTTTTTTAGTTTGATTTTGGAACTTGTAGTGGGAGAGAATAACATTGGTTTTGACCTTAAAGTGCCTTGCTCGTAGGATCAAGTGACGTGGTTTTCCATTGGCAGCCACTTTTGCCTCATTGAATTTGAAGTTTGATACATTTTTGTTAATATTTTCATTTGGCAATTCTCCAAAAGGTGTGGTTTGACCATTCATTCATTTTATGAACCGCTTAACCTCTCAAGGGTCGCGGGGGGTGCTGAAATCTATCCCAGCTGACTACGGGGAGCATATCTGGGACACCCTGAATCGATGGCCTGCCAATCAAAAGGCACAAAGAGACAAACAACCAATCATACTCATACCTAGAGTTTTCAAACCAGCTAGCCTAGCATCCATGTTTTTGGGATGTGGGATGGAAAAGGACATGCAAACTCCACTCCTGACCCAGGATTGAACCCCCAATGCACTAACCAGCTAACCAGTGGGCCGTCATACACTATTAGCGTCCTTGATTTAACTTGCTAGCTATAAGAAGAGTATCTATTTTGCTACGTTCACAATTAATAGCAAACAAACCAAAAAATGCTCTTCTGAGAGCAACACTACATTTGCCACCCAGTTGAGATGTTGTTTTTACCCTGTTTAATTAGGTTGAAGGTGACCGTAACCTTTTGACCTACTGTTATTGTGACGCTAGCTAGGTACATGTGGGCAGGAAAAGAACAGGCGCCTCGCTAGCACGCCGGATGGAAAAACGCGCCCATGCAGGTGCGCGGCATATGGAAATGTACCAGAGTCTTTGGGCTCGTTCCACAACTTTTACGGCGCGTGCGACTTTAGAAGCGTAAACACGGCGCAACGGCCAGGTCGTGTGAGATGATCCTTCACTTTGCTGCTTGAAATCAACCGTAAAATCAACTGGAATTCCAATTGATACAGACAACACAAAGATATTTCAGATTGGATGTATTTTTTTTAGTCTTAATGCATATTTGTCAACCAGGGCCAATTGCTCCTCTTATTAATGATTGCAATTCCCCTTATTAGGCGATTAAAAAGAACGCAGCACATGAAGTCTTTGTCTTGTTCGGGAACGTTTGCGTCCCAAATATCGGCATCGGCGCTATTTTCGGTACACGGTCGGTCGATTGGTCGCCGGTCTTTTGGTGGCCCGAAAGGTTACTGATAATTACCATTTAAATCGTTGCTCAAATTCCCTGAATACAAACTGCCAATTACTATTTTGTCATACTTAATGCCCTATTAATTATTAGGCTAAAGAAAAGCTCCAAATTTCCCTGACTTTTATTGTTTTTTGTTGGAGAACTTGTTAAGACTCTGACTGACGTAGCTTCTTAAAGGGACAACGCATGTATACATACAAACTCTTCTCCACTCACACGTCGGCTCAGTGAAACTGCTCATGGCCATTGTTGGCTTTTAATGATGCGGAGACCGTGTTGTTTTACCTTGTTTTGGCGACGGTCTTTTGGTCGCCCGTTGTCGCGGTCCGGGCGACCAAAAGACCGCGACCAAAAGACCGGCGACCAAAAGACCGGCGACCAAAACACTGCGACCAAAAGACCGCGACCAAAAGACCGCGACCAAAAGACCGCGACCAAAAGACCGCGACCAAAAGACCGCGACCAAAAGACCGCGACCAAAAGACCGGCGACCAAAAGACCGCCACCAAAACACCGCCACCAAAACACCGCGACCAAAACACCGCGACCAAAAGACGGCGACCAAAAGACGGCGACCAAAAGACGGCGACCAAAAGACCGGCGACCAAAAGACCGGCGACCAATCGACCGCACACGCTATTTTCTTCCCGTAAATGAAAATACCAAATCTTTTCTTTCAGATCCAGAAAGTCGAAACGGCGAGAAGTTCATTGAGAATACGTTAAGTCCAACGGCCACGGAAAAAATCAATTTCCCGAGCTTCTCCGCGGGAAGGGAAGGATGGGCGATGAGCCCGTGACGCTCAGCGGACTCTCCCCTCCCGGCCCCGCCCCCTCATGGAGCACCTGGTCTCGGCGAGTCCCCCCCGGAACGCTTCCGTATCCAGACCGCCGTCCTCGGCGCCGTCGAACGCCTCCGACGCCGGCCCGGCCGGAGTGGACGTGAACCGCTCCCTGGCTCTCTGCGCCATGCTCCTCATGGACGTCCTGGCCGTGGCGGGCAACCTGGCCGTGATGATCGTCATCTGCAAATCGCCGCACTTGCGCAAGTTCGCCTTCGTCTTCCACCTGTGCTCGGTGGACCTGCTGGCGGCGCTGGTGCTGATGCCCCTGGGCATGGCGCCCGACGGCCTGTCGGCCGACGGCGCCCTGTGTCGAAGCTACCTGTGCTTGAGCGTCTGCCTGCTGAGCGCCGCCATCCTCACCATCTGCGCCATCAACGTGGAACGCTACTACTACATCGTGCACCCCATGCGCCACGAAGTCAAGATGACCCTGGGGGTGGTGGCCCTGGTCCTGGCGGGGGTCTGGACCAAAGCCGTGGTCATGTCCTCGCTGCCTTTCCTGGGATGGCTGCTCCAAGGCGAGCGGGGCGGGGGTCCCGCGCCGCCGCACTGCTCCCTCCACTGGGAGGGCGGCGGGACCGCCCGCCTACTCTTCATGGTCTTCTTCGCCTTCCTCTATTTCCTGTGCCCCCTCTTTATTATACTCTTAGTCTACTGCAACATGTTCAAGGTGGCCCGAGTTACGGCCACGCAGCGCGGCCCGCTCGCCACTTGGACCGACGCGCCCCGGCCGCGCTCGGAGTCGGCCTGCAGCGGCGGTCGCCGCTCCGCCGGGCGCCGGGGGACGTTCGGCGGCGGGAAGGTGGCGGCCATTCTGGTGGTGGTGGGAGGCCAGTTCGTCTGCTGCTGGCTGCCGTATTTCTCCTTCCATCTGTACTCGGCCGCCGCGTACGCCTCGCCGGCCTCGCTGGCCCGCTTGGAGAACGCGGTCACCTGGATCGGGTATTTCTGCTTCACCTCCAACCCCTTCTTCTACGGCTACCTCAACCGTCAGATTCGGGAGGAGCTGGGACGTCGCCTGGCCGGCCTATTCAAGCGCGCCGGATCGGGTCAGGGCGAGCAGCTGCCCAGCCGCGAGGCCTCCATCGAGGAGAACTTCTTGCAGTTCCTCCAGGGCACGGCGTGCAACCTGGAGTTGCGGAACTCTCACGGCAGAGCCAGTCGAGCGGAGACGGGACGCGAAGGCCCGCGGGAGTCGTCTGCTCCGTGGAACACGCCGGCTGACTTCCATGTCCCCGGGCAGATTCTTGAGGAGACCTCAGAGTTGGTACAACGGCAAATACTGAACAATCGACCAAATGTCTTACACTGAAAGTGCAAAACGGCACCGGAGTGGCGGCGGTCTCCGTCAAATGATCTCTTTACATTTGGAGTCCAGGGTTCATTTAAAGTCCCACCCGCGACGAGTTGTTAAATGAGAGAACGTCGTCAAAGGGTATTCCTAAAAATTTGTTTCAGACTCAAGCGGACCCACAACTATCGAAATTGGGCCACCAAAATAACGTAGCGGTTTGCCTCCGCATAGTTGAAAACGATTGACACTTTGTTGTACTCAAGACCGCTCCAGGACGGTACTCGAACGTTTGGTCGCCGGACGTTTGGTCGCCCGGACATTTGGTCGCCGGACGTTTGACAACATGACAGAGTTTACTGTTCAAACCAGCTCTCAAAATTATATTCATGAGAAAGAGAGTTTAATATCTAAATATCGACTGTTGAAACCAGCTTTCAAAATTATATTCACCTGGGCGACCAAACGCCCGGACGTTTGGTCCCCGGACGTTTGGTCAACCGGACGTTTGGTATAACGGACGGGGCGTCGACTGGACGTTTGGTAGAATGGACTCTCTCTCTCTCTTTTTCTCTCTCTCTCTCACTCTCTCATGATTATAATTTTGAGAGCAAGAGATTACCTGGTTGCTCGCTTTCAACAGTAAACTGTCTGTCTCTCTCTCTCATAATTTGACAGCAAGCGTACCCGGCGACCAAACGTCCGGGGACCAAACGTCCGGGGACCAAACGTCAGGGGACCAAACGTCCGAGGACCAAACGTCCGGGGACCAAACGTCCGGTCGACCAAACGTCCGGGGACCAAACGTCCGGGGACCAAACGTCCGGGGACCAAACGTCCGATCGACCAAACGTCCGGGGACCAAACGTCCGGGGACCAAACGTCCGGTCGACCAAACGTCCGGGGACCAAACGTCCGGGGACCAAACGTCCGATCGACCAAACGTCCGGGGACCAAACGTCCGGGGACCAAACGTCCGGGGACCAAACGTCCGGGGACCAAACGTCCGGTCTACCAAACGTCCGGTCTACCAAACGTCCGGGGACCAAACGTCCGGGGACCAAACGTCCGGGGACCAAACGTCCGGTCTACCAAACGTCCGGGGACCAAACGTCCGGGGACCAAACGTCTTTCTACGAAACGTCCGGTCATTCTCCAGGACTAGTCCATAGTCAGGAATAACTGAATCAAGAACTCGTACAAAAGTTGTTGTACGGCGTATACAATTTGAAGGGATCAGAAAATGTATAAAATCTGGGATTATATATGTATAAATTGACAGGTACGAATTTGGGTTTTTTTCCTCACTCACGTCCAAAAATGATAGAATTGAGTAAAGCTTGGTCTGGAGCGGTAGTGGGACTTTAATTGAAATCCGGTCAACAATGCTCCACTTGTTTGGCGGGAGCGTTTTATAACATCTCGCGTCGGTCAAAATCCTTTGCGACAACGTGTAGTAGACGTCCTGTGAAAAATCACGTCCGTATCACGTGTCGCCGCGGTACACGGTCGATTGGTCGCCGGTCTTTTGGTCTTCGGTCTTTTGGTCGCCCGGAAGTTTATTGATATTACCATTTAAATCGTTGCTCAAATTCCCTAAATACAAACTGCGAATTACTATTTAGTCATACTTAATGCCCTATATAATTATTAGGCTAAAGAAAAGCTCCAAATTTCCCGGACTTTTATTGTTTTTTTGTTGGAGAACTTGTTAAGACCCTGACTGACGTAGCTTCTTAAAGGGACAACGCATGTACATACAAACTCGTATACACTCACACGTCGGCACAGTGAAACTGCTCATGGCCATTGTTGGCTTTTATTGATGCATATAGACCGTGTTGTTTTACCTTGTTTTGTCGCCGGTCTTTTGGTCGTCGGTCTTTTGGTCGCCGGTCTTTTGGTCGCCCGTTGTCGCGGTCCAGGCGACCAAAAAACGGCGACCAAAAGACCGGCGACCAAAAGACCGGCGACCAAAAGACCAGCGACCAATCGACCGCACACGGTCGCTGCTGCCCTGTTAAAGTTGGCTCTTTTGCGTTTTGAATCCTTTCACTTGATTTCTTCTTACCAATTTAATCTTTTTACAGTATCTTCCTTGTCATCTTTCACGGCCTCGTGACGGCGCGCCGTCCTTCCCTTCAGACAAACACGGGTTAGCAACAAAAATGGGGTACACGAGGCGCCTTATCTCCGCGTGAAGTATTTACAAAGGGCCGAAACGCCGCCATGGGATTGTGCCTTGCATTTCTTACGAGCACGCCACGTGTTGATGGGTACACACGCTAGCGGAGCAAGTGCTCCCGTGTTTGTGATTGATACAAACAGGCGTGTTGTGGCTACACACGTTTGTGAGCGTAATATCGCCTTTGGCCTCAAAAGTCTCGCATCTCAGGGGGGGGGGGATACGCAAACATTTTGTACAAGTCGTGAGCAATGTTCCAAAGAAAAGGACACGCTACGACCCGTGTTCGCGGCGGACGTTACGTCTCGTCTGAGATGGTTTTTCCTGTTGACGAGTCTGTTTTGGAGCGCTGGTGCGATCACAAGACCGGCCTGAAGAGCGTTCATAATTTGCTGGACGCCAGAAGAAAAAATAGTCGCTTTGTCGCAGGGAGATCAAAGAAACAAAGGGTCTTTGTTCTCTTTGAGGGCCTTTAAAAGTGGAATATTTGTAGTTTTTATGTGTTCAAGACCATACCAGGACTTGTCCTAAATCATATTATAAATCGAGACCATGTCTGAAAGCCTTTGGGAGTCGTCACCAAAGGACTAAACACAAAACTACATCAAGTCACTCACTATCAAGGTTTTTTGGGGGTCTACTAAGACCAAAAACCATGGCTGAACCGAGATCGGCCAAATGGAGAGGAAAATAAAAATCACTGCCATTTTCAATGTTTAGACAGTTTGCGTGTAGCAATCATTTATGAATCCTACTTTCATTTGGCTTTTGGAGTTTTGCCCTTGTTAGGATGTTGTTGGTGTTTGATGCCATTTGATATGATTAAAAAAATAAAAATTGCAGAAGGTTAATGTATTGTTGGGATGTCATCAAAACGTCGTTGTTTGGTGACAGTTGTTTTCTTATTTGGAAAACTGAAGGCAGATTCCATCAAGGCTCCTCTCCAATTTTCTCATACAAATTTAAATTTGAACGTGTCACTACCATGTTTTCACCACTAGACAGCGCTAATAGTCTGAAGTGGCACTAATAGGGAGTTTATAGTACTATATATTGGATTGGATAACTTTATTCATCCTGTATTCGGGAAATGTCATTTGTGACAGTAGCAAGAAAATGCATAATTATAAGTTAGACAGTACAGTCGCAAAGGCCACAGAACAACAAAGCAAAAGCAAAAAGTACAAAGCAAATCAAAGTAAATGGAAACTGGAAACTGGAAACAAAAACTGGAACCACACACAAGAAGGCTTGTAAAGCCAAATTTCGGTTCCTACTTTAAATAACTGGCAGTCATTTAAGAAAATGGTAGAAAACACACCAAAAACAGATCTTTTTTAAATTAATATTTGTGTTATTTGCTCCCAAATAAAATGTGATCCTGGTTAACTTAAAGATTTTCAAATTTTTCCAAAATAAGTGTGTCATGTTCTACCTTTAAACATAATTTTCTCTGTTGTCGTTGTTCAAAGAAATTTGAGATTTTTATATTTACATTCTTTAACCAAACAATTCATGACGTTCATTTTACACTGAAAAAACATGGCCGTCCTCAGTTCACCTTTGAACCCGAAGCCTTATAAAGGTGCAAGCCACACGCTTGATGTAAATATAAGGGAAATAAAATAAAACATCTTGCCAATTTCATGGAAATGTGTTGCAGTTATGCTCCAACACGACTAGGGGGCGCTGACACAGAATAAAAAGGTACTAATTCGTCAATGTGCTGCTTTCAAAGTCAATTTTTACAGGCGATAGGTCTATTTTCAAACTGACCACATTTCCCATCAGGCCTTGCGAAGGGCACCCCCTTTTTCTTTTCCGTGTGCTTTCACTCCGCGTCTGGATCAGCTGTATGAGGGAGCGCCTGCAAGTACTCTTATTCATATAATATATCATTTCATACAATTTTTCCATATAACATCTTGACGTGAATGTCTTTGGGAATATTTTACAATCGGAACTTGTCAAAAGAGAAGACAAACTCATCTAAGTTGGAGCGCTTTTACATTTTGTTTCCTTTTTTAATGAAGTTTCATAGCGGACATTTGTAGCTGAGTTCAAAAAAATTGTTTTTTGCGGACTCCTCGCCGATCGGCGACTTTCTTTTCTCCGCGACCCATGAGCTGTTGAAAAGACCAAAAAGTACTTGAAAAGCCACCATGGGCTGCACCATCAGCGCCGAGGACAAAGCTGCGGTGGAGAGGAGCAGAATGATCGATAAAAACCTGCGAGAAGACAAGCAGAAGTTGTTGAGAGAAGTTAAACTGTTGTTGCTTGGTAAGTAGCGTTTTATCCTTTGGTCAGTGAACGTACCACGTTTTGTCTCTGATAACGTCTGTCATCTTTTGATTGCGTATTAGTTGGGTGAGTAACTGGATGTGAGTTATGGGCTACAGTAGCTTGTTGAAACCTGTTTTCATTCACGTCAAATCATTTGTTGAACCTTGTCCATATCTTTCGCCTGTGTAATTGCGGGTGTAAACTTTGAATTGGCTCTTTTGCTGCCTGTTTAAATGAATTGGACATCTATCGCCGTCAATGGCAAAAGTGGTGTTCTACATGATGAGTTGGTCACTGATGCCAGATATTTGGGAGGTGGAATTTAATGAATAGTTTTTGAGCATTTAAATACGTAGGTACCGCTAATTCCGAAATTAATTGGTTCTTTAAGTGGTTTCATTATTTGGAATTTTGTAACTAGAGGCAAATTTAACTTGGCAAAGCTTGAACTTGTTTTAAGGTCCCCTATTCTACCTCCAAAACACTTGAAAAAATCTAAATTTATATTAACTTTGGAGGAGGCGACCCAAGTGACCGAGTTGTTACCGCGTTGGCCTCGCAATTCTGGGATCGAGGGTTCGATCCTAGGTGACTCCCTACTTTACCAATTATGGGCACCAGGCGGCCAATCGTAGAGCATAAGGAGACGAAAAAACATTCAGACAGGGGGCAATGGAAGGTGTTCAACCAGCCTACTGTGCATGTTTTGAGGAAAAGCAGATGGATTCCAGTGGTCGCCGATCTTTTGGTCGCCGGTCTTTTGGTCGCCCGGAAGGTTATTGATAATTACCATTTAAATCATTTCTCAAATTCCCCAAATACAAACTGCGAATTACTATTTAGTCATACTTAATGCCCTATTAATTATTAGGCTAAAGAAAAGCTCCAAATTTCCCGGACTTTTATTGTTTTTTGTTGGAGAACTTGTTAAGACCCTGACTGACGTAGCTTCTTAAAGGGACAACGCATGTACATACAAACTCTTCTACACTCGCACGTCGGCTCAGTGAAACTGCTCATGGCCATTGTTGGCTTTTATTGATGCGTAGACCGTGTTGTTTTACCTTGTTCTGTCGCCGGTCTTTTGGTCGTCGGTCTTTTGGTCGTCGGTCTTTTGGTCGTCGGTCTTTTGGTCGTCGGTCTTTTGGTCGCTGGTCTTTTGGTCGCCCGTTGTCGCGGTCGGGGCGACCAAAAGACCGCGACCAAAAGACCGGCGACCAAAAGACCGCACACGTGTTTTATACACCGGAAAATACGGTATTTAACCAATAATGTATTTTAATAGGGACTTGGTTGTGCTGGTTTCCCTTCAATCCGCGGTGTCATTTTTTGAGTAACGAGGGAGCAAAGTGAGGTACTTAGTGAATGGGCGGCCAACTCCCTAATCTAGTTTTGAACCCATCATCACAGAAATGGCTGCTCGGCCAAGGCAGGATGTCAGAAACACAAAATTGCAGTAATCTGTAATCGTGCGCACTCTTATCTGCCGTTGAATGATCATGTTTTGCTGCCGACCCTCCCAGTCAAACTGGACAAAACGTTAATCGTCAGCCAATGACTTAACACTTAAAAGTAAATCATTACTCAATTGCGAGCCCCTGAAAATGACGTTATTCAACCCGATTTCCCATCGCGGGATCGGCGCCATGTTTTGATTTTTTTAAAAATATGACCGTTCAAGCCAGAAGTTTTTAAAATTGCAGTCGTCTCCTTTAGTGGCCGGAATACGTAGTAACAATGGCCGCCAGTCAGTTCCTAATAGCCCAGAGGTCCGTCCCATTGTTGTCAGTCCAGTGGACCCAAATTGCTGTCTCAGCCAGATGCATCCTGTGTGGCTTCATATTGTTGAAATTCTGTAAAAGTCAGTTATGGGAAGTGATTCTCCTCCCGCGCTTTATTGCCACATATTTGGTGTCTAAATCGTTTGCGTAAACACTCACCATTGTCTTCTCCGCGGAGCAGTCTCGTTCGATCGTTTCGGTTTGATTGATTGGTGAATCTTTTGGACATCCGGCTCTTTCATCCTAATGGCCGCGTGCTAGCCTAGAACAGGACGTTTTAGGCGGAGGAGTGTGACCGAAACAAAGGCCCCGTTCCCGTTGGCTTAGTACTGAGGTCAAAAGAAAAACAGAAACGCAACGGACTTTCCACGACAACGCACTCTTAACCGTACAAACACATTTAAATTAACTTGGATTAATTTATACAGACACACTCAAACATATGTTTAATGTAACTTTACACAAAGCTGAATTCTAATTTTGTTTTAATTTTTTTTTTACCTTCGTTTTCCGGGTTAGCAGTTTGCCACGCCTCCACCCTCACGTTCGCTATCGATGGGCTGTTTGTTTGCTGTTGTACTATTCCCTTCAAACTATTCCGAAAATGATGCACACAAATGTCCTCACAATAGGATAAGACTCGACCACTTGCCAATGAGAAGTAGTCTTGAATTAGCGATCGCTCCGCCAACGGGAGCTAACATGCTAAGGGGGGGGGGCAGGAAATGGAACCTCCTACCCACGTATTGATTGTGGGTAATGAAGTTTTATTCTGAGAAAGTGTGCCATTGGCAATCGGTGTTGTGTGCACGAGTATACTTCATTACCCAGAAAGCCCTCTTTTTGCCCGCGCATGCGCGTTATGCGTTTCCTGATCGAAACTCGTCTGAATAAATCGTTTAGTGCTCGTAGATATAGTAGTTATACACGAAAGAGATGCGGCAAAAAAAGACAGTGCGCTACAATGATAAACAGCCTCTCATGTCATGGCCACCTGGCTTGGTCGCATCTCGAAATTTACCACGAGCATGTCTTACCACGAGATAATCGTAGGTCGAGGTACCACTATACAGTAATTCCTTGACATATAAGGAATTTGTGATACGGGTAAAATTCCGAGCAAATATTTACCTTGAGATACGAGACACATTTTGATATACGAAGCTGCTTATGATTTCAGCACATTGTCTTTCTCAGCGCATCTCTTTCGTGCAAAGATCTCTACGAGCACTGGGCGGAGCATCGCATTTTTTTCTATGGGTGGTGTACGCGTGACGGAGCTGGCTCGCCAAAACGAGAGGAGTTTTTCAACAATACGCACCATCCCGAAGCAGAAGGATGCTATAAAGGATATCAAGCCGTCCAAAGACTAACTATAATTTCCAACCTGCGCAGTGACATTCGTAACGGGATGGAGAGGCTTCTTTTAATATGGATAAAATTAGCGGGAGTTAGCATAACCGAGTCGATAATATGCGAAAAAGCCAGCCGAATTTACATGAATTTTAAAGGACTACAATCTTACATATTTACATACATTTTATCTATTAACTTATTTATTACCTATTTATTTATGTCTAAAATGTCTTTTTCTGTGTCTGTATTCTCACCCTCTTGCTACTGTGACTGTGAAATTTCCCAAATACGGGATGATTAATTAATCTAATCTAATATATGGTCATTAACATCAATATGAATATGTTCATTAATATAATAATAAGTCTTAACGATTAGCTTGGGAAAAAAATGAAATTAAGACGTGAACAGAAGGATTTTGGCTAAAAAGAAAAGATGTTTTGAAATATCGAGAGTAGTCGTTTATCTCTGGCGACCAGTCTAGGGTGTAGTCTGCCTTTCGCCTGACAGGATGTGATTTGTTGTTAGGACATTTTTGTGATCCATTCAGGGACGTGAAAAAAATAAAATAAAACGCACGGTAACGCGTGTTTAAGTTGACTCTCTTGCTATGTGATGTAATAATATGTGTTCCTCTTTTCAGGTGCCGGGGAATCTGGGAAAAGCACGCTCGTCAAGCAGATGAAGTAAGCCCGAAACGCACGAGGTTGCGGTCGCGAGTGACCGGTTTGGGCAGGGCAAAAAAAAAAACTAACCAAAAAAAGCCCCCATTTTGCGCAACATGTGAGACAAAAGCCGTGGAGACCAGTCCTAGGCTGGCAAGACATGAATGGATTTCCCCCAGTTCCCACATGAGACATGCTGCACGCTCACAGGAGCTCAAATTCCAACTCTAATGACAGCTTTCAGGAAATGTTGCTCATGGCCCACATTCATTTAAGCCGTCGTCGGCCATCAAGCTGCCAACTAACATTATTTTCATGTCCCTAATTCATTGGTTTATAGGCAAAGCATCAAATTTCCTCTTGTGTTACTCTTTGCTTTACTTGGAAATATCCACTACGACTAACTGCTATAGGTAGATATACCATTCAGTAATTCAAATACAAAAATAAATACCAATATACATTTATAATTTAAAAAAAATTAAAAACGATAGTGTTTTTGTGTATATTATATATATATGTACGTATATATATATACATATATTGATATATATATGGATATATATATGGATATACATATATACATACATACAATATACATATATATACATACAATATACATATATATACATACAATATACATATATATATACATACAATATACATTTATATACTTACATACAATATACACACACACACATATATATATATATACACACACATACAATATACATATATATATACATACAATATACATATATATATATACATACAATATACATATATATACATACAATATACATGTGTATATATACATACATACAATATACATATATATACATACAATATACATATATATATATATATATATATATACATACAATATACATATATATACATACAATATACATATATATACATACAATATACATACATATATATATACATACATACAATATACATATATATATATATACATACAATATACATTTATATATATATTATTTAAAATAAAAAAACAATAGTGTTTTTGCGTATATATACATATATATTTATATATGTATATATAATATATATACACGAAAACACTCGTTTTTAAATTTTTAAAAATTATATATGTATATTAGTATTTATTTTTGCATTATAATAAACAAAATGAGAATATTTTCACCTTACCCCCTTTTTTCTTGAAAAAAAATCTATCTTAGTGTTTCAGTGTTAAAAATTATATATGTATATTGGTATTTATTTTTGGATTATAATAAACAAAATGAGAATATTTACACCTTACCCCCCCCTTTTTTTTCTTGAAAAAAAAATCGAGCTCAGTGTTTCCCAACCAGTATGCTGCGAGGATCAAATCAATTTTATTTTTTTAAAGTTCATAATCACACTGAAACTTATAACCAGAAGCCACTCTTGCTACTCGGACTCAGCACTGAAGAAGAAAAAAAATATAATTTTTTTTTTTTAATAGGGGTGATCCTACTTTGCGTTTTTTCGATTATCGCGGCGATGTTTGGTCCACATTAACCGCGATAATCGAGGTATTTTTTAATGTGTCCACTCTATGGTGAAGCGCTCATTGTACTTATGTATAATAATGACTATAAAGGCATTCTATTTTAATTCAATTCAATGCAAAAAGATTTGTTTGTCAAATTATAGTCATAGGTCTTTGCGGTCGTCTTAATTCATTTGTTTGTTCTTAGAATCATCCACGAAGACGGCTACTCAGAAGAAGAGTGCAGTCAGTACAAAGTGGTGGTCTACAGCAACACCATCCAGTCCATCATCGCCGTGGTCCGGGCCATGGGATGCTTACAGATCGACTTCGACGGCAGCTCGGGCGCGGTGAGCTAAAAAAAAAAAAACGCCGAGACGACCGTCGAACGTGTCGCGATCCGTACGTGACGGCCCGGAATGCGCGGCTTCCCAGGACGACGCCCGGCAGCTGTTTGCGCTCGCCAGCTCGGCGGAGGAAGGGGCCATGTCGCCGGAGCTGGCCGGGGTCATCCGCCGCCTCTGGGACGACCGCGGCGTGCAGGCCTGCTTCGACAGATCGCGGGAATATCAACTCAACGACTCGGCTGCCTAGTGAGATTCCGTCGCCGTTTGGATTGGCTTTCTAATACGAAAAACTTTGATTTTTCCAACTTTTTCCTCTGATTCTGTCGCCGAGTTTGATCTCGGCAGCTTTTCACCAGTCGTCTTTCTAGTGCACTCGGTGGGGTGTTTCCACTGGAACCCGAATGAGGCAAGACCTGTCTTGTTTTGGAGCGGTCGCTGTGTGAGCTTGTTCCTCTTTTATTCGCATTCCTGTGCAAAGAGAGTGAAGCAACACCAATATGGCTACTTATTGTGGAAATGCTGCAAAGGAAGCATAGGATCTTTTGAGATGGGAAAACTGGATTTGATTGCAAATTCCAGGAAAAATGGATTGGATGTCTATATTCGGCAAAGGGTTAAGCGTTGGGAGGTCTCCAGATATTTAAAACAAAACAAAATACACTTTTTATTTATTCTTTATTTATTTTATATTTTTATATATTTTACTTTATTTATTCCTCTTTTTTAATTTTGGACTTTGGTTTTAATTATATTTTCTGAAAGTTTATTTGTTTAAAATTTTCACAATATTTTTTATTTAATAATGACATTTTTCAATTATTGTTATTTTATTGATAATTATATTTTAAATTAACAATAATAACAATCCCCAAATAAAATACATTATTTATTTATTCTTCATTTTTTATTTCTTTTATATTTTTATATATTTTTCTTTCTTTATTCCTCTTTTTTCATTTTGGACTTTGGTTTTAATTATATTTTCTGAAAGTTTATTTGTTTGAATTTTTCACAATATTTTTTATTTCATAATGACACATTTCAATTATTGTTATTTTATTGATAATTATATTTTAATTTAACAATAATAACAATAATCCCAAAACAAAATACACTTTATTCTTCACGTTTTATTTCTATTATAATTTTTATATATTTTACTTTATTTATTCCTCTTTTTTTAATTTTGGACTTTGGTTTTAATTATATTTTCTGAAAGTTTATTTGTTTAAAATTTTCACAATATTTTTTATTTAATAATGACATTTTTCAATTAATGTCATTTGATTGATAATTCTATTTTTATTTAACAATAATAACAATAATCCCAAAACAAAATACACTATTCTTCACGTTTTATTTCTATTATAATTTTTATATATTTTACTTTATTCCTCTTTTTTTTATTTTGGACTTTGGTTTTAATTCTATTTTCTGAAAGTTTATTTGTTTGAATTTTTCACAATATTTTTTGTTTAATAATGACATTTTTCAATTAATGTTATTTTATTGATAATTCTATTTTTATTTAACAATAATAACAATAATCCCCCCAAAATACACTATTTATTTATTCTTCATTTTTTATTTCTTTTATAATTTTTATATATTTTACTTTATTTATTCCTCTTTTTTAATTTTGAACTTTGGTTTTAATTCTATTTTCTGAACGTTTATTTGTTAGAATTTCTCCAGCACCCCACCCGACCCTTGCGAGGATAAACATTGCATTTACCGTTAATACCGATTTTGGAACAGAATATTTTGAAGGCAAAAGTCAGTATTTGTGCAGGGTTGTTGTCAAAGACAGACCACTGGAGTCCATCTGCTTTTCCTCAACTCTTAAAGAGACAGTGTTTATAAACAAGGCAAATAGCAGCCAGGATTTTTACAGCAGCACTCGAGGTCTTGCTTCCAAAAGGGAATGTCACACTTCTTAGAATTCAGTTTTTTTTACACATAGGGGAGTTATTTTTGGACGGTTAGGTTATTCACATCTCAGTATAAGTTGCAGCAGCCAAATAATTAAAAAAGAAAACAATATATAAATTGCATTTTTGGAGGGGCCTTTTTTAATCCAATCAGAAACCAAGAAGAAACCTTGCACATACGTCAAAGTAACAAGACTAAAATGGAGAACAACAGGCTAACTAGGCATCTGTTAACATAACTGCTTTTCAGATAACTATCCTAAAAAATAGAACATAACAGGCTGTTAGTCCTGAGAGAGAAAAAGTTACATATATAAGTCGTACTTGAGCATTCAGCGCAGGCCCAGCCAAACTATGGGAAAAAAACACGCGACTTATAGTCCGGCAAATACGGTACGAGGCGCACTGGAATCGGACTCACATTTTTGGGTGGGCATTTTTTTTATCTGGTTAGAAACCGAGAACAAACATACGTTAAAGCAAGGGTGTCAAACTCGGGTTGGTTTGCGGGCCGCAATAACATCAACTCGATTTCACGAAAATATCATTTTAGATATAATATTTAGATATTTTTTTAAATTGGATTATAAGAACTGGATCAAAAGTCCTAAATATTCAGTTTTTTATAGATATAAAACTGTTTATTTGAACTTTTTTTTCTTAGTAAGGGAAATCATCTAATAATAATTTGTTTTTCATTTCAAATGGAAAGATTTTTTTTTAAATTATATTCAATATTAAAGTGGAAAACCGAAAATGTTTTCATATATTTATTTTTAGAGTTTACAAAATGCTTTTTGACCTAAAAACACCAAAAGAAAAAAATGGATAAAAAATTGCAATTATTGTTTTAAAAAGGGGAAAATCAGGAAATATAATATACATCTATAATCTTCATTTGAATTTGATCCTAAAACAGAAAGTTGGCACTCATGATTTACTTACTCGGGCCGCACAAAATGATGCGGCGGGCCAGATTTGGCCCCCGGGCCGCCACTTTGACACCTGTGCGTTAAAGTAACGATAGTAAAATTGAAAACAACCGGTTAAATAGGCATTAAAAAAGATTTTAAAAAAACATGGTAGGCTATCGGTGGTCGTATAGAAAAAAGTAAAAAAAACTGTTGGACAAAAGTTGGACTAGTGTATGAGTGAAGGGCCCAGCCATATCACCAAAAAGCATAACTTATAGTCCGGAAAATACGGTATATCTTAGGCCCAGAGTTGATTTTGAAGGACTTTTCTTTGCTACAGCTACCTGAACGACTTGGATCGTCTGTCTCAGCCCAACTACATCCCAACTCAACAGGACGTGCTACGGACACGTGTCAAAACAACCGGCATTGTGGAAACTCACTTCACCTTTAAGGAGCTCTACTTCAAGTGGGTAAAACTTGAAAAAAAAATCTCAGGTTTGGGCCACAAAAATAGTGGTTCGTTGCTGGGCTTTGCTTTAAAAAAATACAATACAATTCGATGATCATTAAATAATAATTAAAAAAAGAACAGTAACTAATATATAAACAATAAATACGTCATCAACAACATAAATAAGTGCACAGATAACAACAACAAACGCACACATGAACTGAACAGACGAATAATGAATAAATAAATGAATTGGATTGGATTGGATAACTTTATTCATCCTGTATTCGGGAAATTTCGTTGTCACAGTAGCAAGAGGGTGAGAATACAGACACAGAAAAAGACAATTTAGACATAAATAGATAGGTAATAAGGAAGTTAATAAATAAATATATAAATAAATAAGCGTGTTGCTGAAATATATATATATATATATATGATTATATATATATATATATATATATATATATATATATATATATATATATATATATATATATATATATATGATATACATACACATACATACATATGATTCATCATTAAATAACAATAATACATCAATGTCAACAGCATAAGTGCACGGACAACAACAAACACACAAATGAAAAAATCAATCAATCAATAATAATAAAGAATCAATAATTAACAACATAAATGAGTGCACAGATAACAACAACAAATGCACACATAAACAGATGAATAAATAATAATGAATGAATAATTATTCAATAAAATAACTAATACATAAATAAGTTGTCAACAACATGAATACGTGCACAAATAACAACAACAAACAAACAGATAAATAATCAATGAATAATAAAAAATAATTAATCCATAAAAAAGTCATTAAAAAATATGTGTGGCATCTGCAGTTTAAATAGTAATAAATAATAAATTAAAATAAGTAATATATATATATATTTTTAAACCAATTCAGGTGTGCTCTTGAATGTACAATTTACGGTAAATGGTTGAAATAGAATGGAATAGATAGCGAAAGGGATTTGATGTTATTTCTGTTTTCCAGGATGTTCGACGTGGGCGGTCAGCGTTCGGAGAGGAAGAAGTGGATTCATTGTTTTGAGGAAGTCACCGCCATCATCTTCTGCGTGGCTCTCAACGACTACGATCTGGTCTTGGCGGAGGATGAGGAGATGGTTTGTTGCTTTGCCTTCCTCTCCTCCTCGGAGCCCCGACCTCGTTCCATTCTCTGGCTACCGCTCTTTCCGCCCAGAACCGAATGCACGAGAGCATGAAGCTGTTTGACTCCATCTGCAACAACAAGTGGTTCACCGGCACCTCCATTATCCTCTTCCTCAACAAGAAGGACCTGTTTGAGGAGAAGATCGGCAAGAGTCCGCTCACAATCTGCTACCCGGACTACGCGGGTAGGATCGCGTCTAATAATTGTATCTTCTCCAAATCGTGTTTTCCGGGACTCACTTCCTCTTCTGACCCACTTTCAAATTTCTAGTCCGACACAGACGTCAACGAGCCTCGCCCAATGTTTTTCCGTCAAGTCGTCGGTTTCAACTATGCAGAGGCAAACCGTTCCAACCATTATTCTTATCGCGCAATTGCAATGGCGGTCCGTGCATTTTCTCGTAGTGCCTTCAACGAATCAATCCAACCCTCAGAAACTATTTTATGGCTATAAAACCTTGACTGCAGCTACAGCAGCGACACATAAAAAATAATCAATAAATCAATGCACAAAAATGGGGTAAAATCCACTTCCTAGCAGCATTTAGTGATTCAATACAAACACTGGAGCTTTTCAGATATCAGAACTTGGCCCACAATTGAAATATTATTTAGGAATATAGCCATATTTTACTCACCAAAAATCCCTTTTAACTGTACACAATATCCATCCTCCTTTCTTTCTTCCTTCTTTTCTATCGCCATCGAAGCTAATGCTGAAAGTGGAGCCTGTCCTGTCGTATTTGAAAATGGCTTTAAATCAACACAACAATATATTTGCTTGTGCAGCCTGCTCCAAATACAGTTTGGTAGCTATGGCTAATGACTAGCCTCATAGTTGGTGAAAGCGATGACGTATCCCTCCGCCTGCGACAAGGCAATGACGTATCCCTACGCCTCCGAGAAGGCCTTGGTGTCACCAAATCAAATTCTGATTGGTTAAAGCAACAGTCTTATCGACGCTTGTTTAAAGCGGCAGAGCCCGCAGAACTGATTGTGAAGGCTTTGAGTCAGATTTCTGACCCTGGCAACAAATAATGGCTGAAATGTGATTGGTTAAATGCTTCAATATGAAAACACACATCTGGAAGCAGTGCAACCAGAGGGAAAAGCAATGAAAGGAAGCCAACAGACAATTTGGAATTATTGAATAAGTATTGATGGACAAAATATAATATATGATTCAGATGTTTCTTAGGCCAGCAGAGAAGGCCTTGAAGGCCCTGACGGCCCGCCACTGCACAATTGAAATAGTTACGGTACGAATCATTTATTATTGGTTCTTTTTGGCAATACTTTATGCATTATCACAAAGACATCCATTTTCTACAGCATTTTTCTTGTCTGTTGAAGTTGAAATCCCCAAATTTGTTGCAGTTACAGTTTAAAAAAAGACTTTTACAGTTTTGTTTCGTTTGTCTACATTTGTTACGTCCACTTTTACGGTGCTCGTCGATGTTCCGTCGTGGTGAGTCGTAAGCACAACCCAAACAAAATCATAAAACAGCCGCTTGCTATTTTTTTACGCTGTTTTTTGTGTGTGCAAAGGT
The DNA here is from genome assembly GCF_051989625.1 of Stigmatopora argus. NCBI lineage: Eukaryota > Metazoa > Chordata > Actinopteri > Syngnathiformes > Syngnathidae > Stigmatopora > Stigmatopora argus. The sequence continues at coordinate 25,890,043 of NC_135387.1, forward strand.
GAGAACACGTACGAGGAAGCGGCCATGTTCATCCAGGTCCAGTTTGAAGACTTGAATAAACAGAAAGGCAACAAAGAGATCTACACACACTTCACTTGCGCCACGGATACCAAGAACGTGCAGTTTGTGTTCGACGTGGTCACCGACGTCATCATCAAGCTCAACCTGACGGATATTGGTCTCTACTAAAAGTGTCAAGGTCAGAGCGCCACTCACTCGATAGCTCGCTCGCGTGGGTTCGCTGTACGGCTAGATGCCTTCAATCATTCAATAATCGTTCATTCATCCATTTTCAGAGGAATCCGTGCCTATTTTGAGAGTCAATTAATAATTCATAGAGATGGTCGACCTAAAAATGGTCCAGATCTGACTTTAAGACCCAAGATAGTACTCTTATTCATGAATTATTGTCTTTTTTTAATTCGTTTTTTTGGGGGGCATTTTGCCCAATTCATAAATGAAAAAAAGTAAATGTTCTCTTTATTTATAAAAATATTAATAATAAAACAATAATAACTATTTATTGAAATATTAAGCTTTAGATCTCATTTTACTTCATGACAACAAATGCATAAAATTTAATTTAATTTTATTCACCATTTCTTCATCTTTTAACTTTAAAAAGGATAAAAATGTAAATATTTTCCTGTACTATATTTATTAATATAAATCTGTGTGTGTGTGTATGTATATATATATATATATATATATATATATATATATATATATATATATATATATATATATAAAGTTAACAAAAAAAGGGAAAATAGACTAATTTTGTTCAGTTTTTCATCTTATTTTTTATGAATATTTTTTATCAGTACAGTTAGTTTTATATTTACAGTTAGTTTTTTACCTAGGTCTACAATGTCTTCTGTGTCTGTGCTTTCAACTATCTTGCTACTGCAACTAAAGAAATTTCCTGAATATGGGATGAAATAAAGTTCTAATCTAATCTAATACATTGTGCAACTTTTCACGGCTCAGAGTTTGCTTGCAATGCAAATTTCTTAAATGTAAACCTTTAAATGTTGTGATTTATATAAATGAGAACTCATTTATACGGCTAATTATTCACTGCCAATAGTTGGTTGGGATTAGCCACAGCACCCCTTGTGAGAATAAGCGGTAAGAAAATGATTGACTGCAGGTGTGTTGGCACCGTCTCCGTCTCGTTAGCTTAATCAGCGACACATGTCATCGTAGGCGATGGAACATGACAACCTCAAAGGGAAAATACATTTGTAAATGTGTGTATTATGTACTTTGTTGCAGGCCTCACCAAGTCAACCTGGCTCACGCAGTGACTGCTTTAAGTGCAGTGGTGAGTTTTAATGGTTTTTTTGTTTTTGTTTTTTTGAAAGGACAAAGGTGCACCATCCATCTTATAATTGGGACTTGCTTCGTGACCAAGTTTGAGGAATAAAGAAGTTGCTTGAAAGCGGTTCACCAAAGCGTAACTGTAAGTTGATGGAGATCTTTTTTTTTTATTGAGGGGTGATAAAGACACTGGGTGGGGTACACTTTACAGGATCTTCATGCTTAATCAGCTGATGTGTGAATTCTCTGCTGGACGCTTTTCTTGCCACTGTTTGTTACTCTTTTCACGTTGAAATGTTTGAAAGCCAGAACTGATGTAGAAGGTGTGCTTTTATATTGGTTTACTTAGCATCATCTTTGCACCATCTTAACTTTTTGTTATACTGACCGCCACTTCACGTTTAATAAAGGGACATCATGACATTTGTGGACTACTCTTATTCACATGCCTGGCAACCTGGGCCAATTGCTCCCCATATTAAGCGATAAAAAAAACATACAAATGCAACGAGGCACATGTTTACTCACATAGAGCGCACTTAAAAGTCTAAAAAAAATTCCAAAGTAGACAGGGTGCCCCATCAGTATGCGCTAAATTCAAGATTCTGTAGATGACGCTGTCTAATGTTGACATCTTGACTGTCTGGGTACATTGCTTGCTGACGCGCTATATTTATATAGTGAAAAGGCGGACGTGACTGATGCGCTATATTTATATAGTGAAAAGGCGGACGTGACTGATGCGCGTGCGCATATCCTGCTCAAAGCATGACAATATTAGCAATCGACTATGATGTTTCTGTCGGCTACCAGTGACCGAGCGGATCCGGATTAGAGCCGAAACGAGATTGGTTTTTACAAAAGAATGTACGTAAATTGTTATATGGAATACACAATTTGAAATGAAAAAAAAGTATAAAATACGGCAAAAATGTATAAGTTGACAGGTATGTATTCACTTATTTTGCTATATTTAGCGTTGCTATATTTATGGTCTGAATTTTAATTGACTCTTTAGTCCACAGGTGTCAAATTGGCGGCCCGGGGGCCAAATCTGGCCCGCCGCATCATTTTGTGCGGTCCGAGAAAGTAAATCATGAGTGCTGACTTTCTGTTTTAGCATCAAATTAAAATGAAGAGTATAGATGTATATTAAATTTCCTGATTTCCCCCCTTTTAAATCAATAATTGTAATTTTTTAAACATTTTTTTCTGTTTTTAGTCCAAAAATATTTTGGAAAATCTAAAAATATATAAAAAAGCTAAAATAAACATTGTTTTAGATCTATAAAAAACTGACTATTCAGGGCCTTTAATCCATTTATTTAAAAAAATATCTAAATATTATATCTAAAATGGTCCGGCCCACATGAAATCGAGTGGACGTGAAAGCTTTAATCAATCGTAAATCGAGTCAAGACCAAGATATATTTTGGATTAGAAACATTAATAAACGGTCATAAACAGACGATTCGAAACATTTTGCATCACTTTCCTTGGAATTTGATTGAAATAAAAGAACAAGCGAGCAAGAGAGATGCGTGATTGAGCTTTAATTCATTCCTCTACATTTAATGAGAAAGGACAAACTGTCAACAACAAAGCATCAACCTTCTATTTTTTTCCTTTTATTTTCTCTCTCATATACACTGCGTATATATACAGAATATAACATTTAGATTCCGTACCGTTCAAAGCGATTATGAATGATCTACTTTTATGTACAATGTTGGTCTAAGACATGTGTTTTTTTCCTTATAGTGTCAGTTGAGTCAAAAACACAACACTATTATTTTTATCGGAATTGTATTCTGGACATTAGGCCAAAACTGGGAATAATTTCAGATATTTGCTCGGCAACATTTTACAATTATATCAAGATCACAGAGACTACGGTACTCAAAAACAATGATCCCATGATGCTACACGAAAAGATTACTCTTTAACTCCGGGCTTTTCCATTCCAAAGAATCTAATCTTAGTCAAGCAAAGAAAGCAACAAAGTCATCTTCAGAAACCAGCTGCTACTGTTTTTTTGTTGTTTTTTGTTTTTTTTGCGACGGAAAAACCAGTAAAAATGCACACGTCCAACAAGTGTTGAGGCTCGACCTAGTTGGACATGCGATATGTGGCAGGAAGACGGAAATTGGAGTCACTTGGCATGAGCGCAACAAATGGAGACGATCCTTCTTGCTCTGAGTTAATGCCAATGTGTGACGGGCCCAGGGAAGTTCTGTGAACAAAAGGCAAAACAAAAACTTGAAGTTGCTGTAGCCGTTCTTTTTTTCAGATGCTAATGCCTCATTGTGGCCCTGTTAGGTTTATCATTATTATAAATGTGTATCAATATAATTATATTATATATGTGCTTGCAACGAAGAGTTATTGACATTAATACATCTGTTGCAAAAGTAATGACTGTGGTTCGCATCAAGAGGACTGTGAATGGCCTTGGGCATGAAGAGGGTTCACAACAAGCGCTCTTGGGAACGGTGGATTGCTTTTGGGAAGCATCGGCTTCTCAGGATGGCTCACAATAAAAAATTAAAAGGCCATGCAGAAAGTGATTAACACTGCCCAGAGGATTGTCGGCTGCTCTCCTCTCTGCCCTCACTGGAAGACATTGCCAGCCCTCGTTACCTCAGCAGAGCCAGGAACATCATAGGGGACCCTTACCACCCTGGTTACAATCTGTTCCAGCTGCTGCCCTCTGGCAGACGCTATAGGTCCCACAAAGTACGGACAAATAGGCTTAAGGACAGTTTTTTTCCCCACATCCATCAGAACTCTAAATTTGCGGTAACACAACACACATTTTCCTTTCTGAGGTTATATGAAAAGATGGTTGGGTGGTGATCTGCCTCCTACTAGCTGACTGAAGGTAAGTGAAAGACAGTGAGAGGTAAGTGACCTGTATTCATAACAGCAGAATGCCAAATTACAAGTCCGTAACTATCACTTATTTAGGTATTTTGCCGAGTAAACGCAGTTTATGGAGAAGCACCACCAATTTCGTCATACTCAGTTTCTGGGTGTGATGACAAGTAGGCTTTTTGTTGTTGATGATGACGACAGGACCTATGTCCGATTATTATTATTATTACAATAAGAACTGTGGATTATTTTGGGAAGCATCATCTTCTCAGGATGGTTCACATCAAAACTCTCTTGGGAAGATTCGACAGACAACCAAAACAATTGTTTTGAGAACTGAGATAAATTGTTATGAGACTCTAAAAATGTTTAGACTTCTGTGGGCCATGGTGTTAAAATCGTATGAATAAGTTAGCGAGAGAGACATCGAGTTATTAGAATGATCTTGACCGGATACGCGGGTGGATGTATTCTCTTCTTGCAAGAATTAAAGGATGTGACTTCAGATACTTCTTTTATTGAAAAGTGAATTTGGAAATACCTAAGGATAAACCTATCAGGCCCTCAGCAACACTATTGAATGATTGATTGATTTGATAAGGAACAGCACATATTAATGAACATATTTATATTCATGTTAATGAACATATAGAGGGTGTTTAGCGCGTCGGCCTCACAGCTGGGATTCAAGTCCAGGTCGGTCCACCTGTGTGGAGTTTGCATGTTCTCCCCGGGCCTGCGTGGGTTTCCTCCGGGTACTCCGGTTTCCTCCCGCATTCCAAAAAACATGCATGGTAGGCTGATTGGACACTCTAAATTGCCAGTGCCCACATTTTAACCAATCAGGTGTCTTCTGAAATAAGTAGCACCTGACTTTGACTATCTGATTACACTTGCAAAAGGTATCCTCTTGCTCAGTTGGAATGAAAACCTGCACCCACTGTGGCCCTTTCAGGACCGGTTTGACACCCCTGCACTCGACCCATAAGCACACACTAGCACAATTTTAGACAGCGTCGCCATCGCAATGTTGTTGGTCTAACAGCCAGGCTTTGAGATGATTGGCGAAGAGGTTCAGAGTTCACGTATGTAAATTGGTATTGAGTCCCAGTGAGGATAAAGAAGGTGCTTTGGCTGAAAGCACTCTTTTTGAAGGGAACTACACAGTCACCTCTAGCGCCAGCCCTTGTTGATGTGTTGGAATTTTTGGGACAAAATCTTGCAGTAGAGGAGTTGTTCCCCCCCCCTACCATAGTATTTACATAAACGGGATAAGGGCCATTGAAGAAAAAAATATGTGGGCAAGATTCCGATTTTATTCTTAGAATTTTTAAATAATATTAATTCTTTCAAATTCGGCCCGGCGGCGCGAGCAGTTAGCGCGTCGGCCTCACAGCTCTGGGGTCCTGTGTTCAAATCCTGGTCGATACACCTGTGTGGAGTTTGCATGTTCTCCCCGAGCAAGCATGGGTTTCCTCTGGGTACTCCAGTTTCCTCCCACATTCCAAAAACATGCAAGGTAGGCTGATTGGACACTTAAAATTGCCCCTAGGTATGAGTGCGAGAGTGAATGGTTGTCCTTTGTCTCCTCGTGCCCTCCGATCGGCTGGCCACCGATTCAGGGTGTCCCCTGCCTCCGTCTCAAAGTCAGCTGGGATAGGCTCCAGCACCCCCCGTGACCCTAGTGAGGATACAGCGGTTCAGAAAATGAATGAATGTACGAATAAATATAGTCGTAATAAAGACTAAAAGTAAAGAATTCTTCTCGGATCATTTTTAGGTCTGCTCTGTTTCTAATGTTTACTCAACTGACAAAATAGTTGTAATTGTGAGCTATTTTTGCAAAACTGAACCATATGGCTTTTAAAAAAAAAAAGTTTGAGTAAAACAACAGACTGAAACCTCACCAAATTAGCAAGTTCGTCAAAATTGGACTGAGACGAAGCCGCCGAATTTCTCTACAAAATTCAGCCTGCACCGTCTTGTCCGCAGGGTCTTTTACATACCTACAAGTGGTTAGAAGAGACCGCAGTCTTTAAGGTTCTCCTTGATGATGATGTCTGTGACCGCATTGAACACAATCTCAACGTTCTTGGTGTCCGTGGCACAGGTCAAGTGGCCGTAGATTTCTTTCACGCCCTTCTTCATGTTCAGCTCCTCAAACTGCGCCTTGATGTAGTTGCTGGCGTCCTCGTACGTGTTCGGACCTACGATACAAATCGCAATTTAGGATGCATTCTGCGCCTATTTGTTAGCCGGTCTGTGCTACATTTTAGCTTTCATTCAAAGTTAAAGGGCGGCACGGCGGTGAGTGGTTAATGTGTTGGCCTCGCAGTTCTGGGGTCGAGGGTTCGATCCCAGGTCGGTCCTCACTGTGAGGAGTTTGAGTGTTCTCCCCGGGCTTGCGTTGATTTTCTCCGGATACTCCGGTTTCCTCCCACATCCCAAAAACATGCATGCATGGCTAGCTGGTTGAACACTCTAAATTGCCCCCAAGCTATGACTGGTTTTCCATCTCCCTGAGCCCTGCGATTGGCTGGATTCAGGGATAGGCTCTGGCACCCCCCTGCGACACTTATCAAAAGTTAAATGACAGGAAGTGGCCCAAGGAAGTTTTTCTAAGGCACCATATTCACCTATAAATATGGTGTTCGGATCCGTTTTTTAAAATTCTGTAAACATATCTGAATAGAACACAAAGATTAACCCTTATATCCACATTGAGGATCGAGGCGCTCCCATTGGTTAGCTTAAACCGTGAGTGTCAAACGTACAACCCGCGGGCCAGAAGTGGTCCAGTAGGAGTCCGATCTGGCTCACCACTACTACTACTACTGCGTCTAATAATCCAGTGCGCCTCATATATGAAACAATTTTTAAGGTTCATTGAAGGTGTGCCTTATACGTACTCCGTTGCGCCTTATAGTGCGAAAAATACAGTTTGTCTTGCTAACCAATTGGGGGGAAAAATAGCACCAGTTGAAGCATCATGATAGGTTCTCCAGACTCAAGTCTGAGGGTTGATTTGGGTAACATTTGGATTTACCGTCATAGTCTGGGAAGCAGATGCTCAGGTGGACCTTCTTGATTTTCTCCTCAAAAAGATCCTTCTTGTTGAGGAACAGAACAATGGAGGTCAATGCAAAGAACCTATGGTTGCATATACTATTGAAGAGATGGAGGGACTCGTGCATCCGGTTCTGCAACGGCCAAAGTAAAAAGAGGGTCCATGACTCTTTTTGAAGATATTTCCTCATAGCGCGCGAGGACACTCACCACTTCGTCGTCCTCTACCAGCACCATGTCGTATGCGCTAAGGGCCCCGCAAAAAATGATGCAGGTCACACCCTCGAAGCAATGGATCCACTTCTTTCTCTCAGACCTCTGGCCTCCCACGTCGAACATCCTGTACGTCAAGAAGTCTGTTAAAGGTGGTGAAAATGCAAAAAAAAAATGTCCCAGAGAACCCGTATCGTTTACAAGGCAACAGCATTTGGGAGGCTGAAAACGCAAACACTGGAAAACTGCTTCCAGAGTTGAAATCTCAACAACCATGCTACCCTGTCGTCACCTTCTAAACCAGGGGTGCTCATTATGTTGATTGCGATTGACCAGTCAATCGCCAAGATACTATTGGTAGATCGTCTAAGACAGGGGTAGGAAAACTGGTGGGTGCAGGTTTTTGTTGCAACCGATGAGGAACAGAGATGTTGACCAATAAGATTTCTGTAGAAAACAAGAAGCAGCTGACTGCAATCTACTGATTGCACTTGTGGGACACAAGATTGGTGAAAAGGTGTCTTTCTTTATGGGTTGGAATGAAAACCCGCACCCACTGTGCCCTTTGTGGAATAGTTTGCCCACCCCTGGTTTAAGACCGGGATGGCCAAGTCTGGTCCTCGAGAGCCCCTATCCAGTCTGTTTTCCACATCTCCCTCCTCTACCACACCTGAATCAAATGATCAACTCATCAGCAAGCTGTCCAGACGCTACATACCAATCCTGATGATTTGATTCAGGTGTGTTGGTGGAGGGAGACATGGAAAACAGACTGGATAGGGGCTCTCTAGGACCGGACTTGGCCACCCCTGGTCTAAGAGTAAGATTTGATT